>NC_137043.1:26851799-26959299 GCF_032717465.1 Coenobita brevimanus | reverse complement strand
CCCGAAAGAGGTCATATTTTAATGTAGTATTCCCTGTCATTGCATGGACCTAATTATCTGCCACAGCTCAGAGTATCACTGGTGTGGGTGATGGTGTGGATGATGTCATGATGTGGTGTGATGGTGTTGGGTGATGGTGTGGAGTGGTGATGTGGGTGATGGTTTGGATGATCGTGTTGGGTGATGGTGCTGGGTGATGGTATGGATGATGGTGTTGGGTGATGTGATGGTGTAGGGTGATGGTGTGAATGATGGTGTTGGGTGATGGTGTGAGTGATGGTGTTGGGTGATGATATGGGTGATGGTGTGGATGATGGTATTGGGTGATGGTGTGGGTTGATGGTCTGGGTGATGGAACAGAGTGATGGTGTGGGGTGATGATGTGAGAGATGGTGTTGGGTGATGGTGTAGAGTGATGGTGTGGAGAGATGGTGTGGGCGATAGTGTGGGTGATGGTGTAGTGGGGGGTAATGATGTAAGTGGTGGTGCGGTGTGATGGTCTGGGTGATGATAAGGGGTGATGGAATAGGGTTATGGGTATGGTTTGGGTGATCGTGTAGTCTACCCTTGCACTTCAGATTAGTTACAGAATATCATGTGTTTATCGTTTTTTGTATATTTAAGGCCGATCTGAGGCAGTGTAGGACAGGATTGGGGTCATGACAGGGGACTCTGGGGAGGCCTTCGACTGTAAGCTGTTTCTCCCCGAGGCTTTGTATCTCCCATAACACGAATATCCAAAACATTGTTCCTGAAGCCGATCAATCAACCGTGTTATATGACAGCTGACTTTAACAGAGCTGTCCCTGCCATGAGAAGTTAATGGCGGCAATGTTAACTTACTCATGTACCTGTTAATTCATTCTCAGGTGGATAAAATCACGTGGTGTCATCAAAAACAAAACACACACACAAAAAAAAAGGGAAACCACAAGAGTACTAACATATCCGACACGATCTCACCAACAACTGTAACTCTTGCTTCATACATTATTGTCTAAAAAATAAATAAATAAATAAAAAAGGACCAGCCTCCCCGAATCACTGACCTGGCACGATGAGAGAGTCGAGGTCCTGGGGTTGAGGGGCCGAGGGTGAGGTTGTGAACAGCTGCAGCAGTAACATCACAGCACCAGCAGGCAACACCACACGCTGCACCACAACACACAGACGGAGGAATGTGTGGGTTAGGTTACGCTACGTCTGGTTAGGTCAGCTAAGTAAGGTATGGCATGGCTAGGTTTGGTCAGGTTAGGCTAAGTAAGGTAAGGTATGGTAGGGTAAGGTAAAAATG
Organism: Coenobita brevimanus; assembly: GCF_032717465.1. NCBI lineage: Eukaryota > Metazoa > Arthropoda > Malacostraca > Decapoda > Coenobitidae > Coenobita > Coenobita brevimanus. The sequence continues at coordinate 26,958,005 of NC_137043.1, read as the reverse complement.
GGCTTGGTTAGTTTAAGTTAAATTTCACCACTAACATCACAGCACTGACAGGCACCATCACACGCTGCACCGCAACAGAGATATAAGTGTAAAACTTCTGATGCTATTCATTGTAAGAGCAACCGTTGCTGGCAATGCTCAAAACATTAGGCCTTACAATTACTAACAACTGTGCTGAACTTCTCAATTACTACTGCAACCTGTCTTAAACTCTTAATTATTGTTACTAACAATAATAAAACTCCTAATTACTTCTGCCACGTGTGCTAAACCCTTAATTATTGCTGTCATCTGTGCCAAAACACTTTCTAACTCTTAATTACTGCTGTCACCAGTGCTAAAACTCAGTAAGTGCTGCCACCAAAGTGAAAAACCTTAACTGCTGCCTCCATCAGTGCTAAAACTCTTCTGTCACCAATGTTAAGTCTTACTGCTGTTGCCACCAAAGTAAAAACTCTCAATTACTACCATTACCAATGCTATAACCCTTACTTACCGCTGCCACCAATTCTAAAACTCCTAATGCTGATGCCACCAATGTTAATACTTTTAATTACTGCAGCCACCAATGTTCATTACTGCTGCCCTCTAGCAAAAAGCTCCAAATTATTGTTTCCGTTATTGTTAAAACTCCTACAGCAATGCTGACCGGCCTCACTCTTCCATGAGTGACATTATGTGAGCACTAATCCCCAGCCACCCAGCAGATGGAAACCCTTGGCTTATGGGCTCCATCCACTTGGAGAGTTTTAACACAAACGACCATCAGGCGTTATTTGGTTATAGTGTTGCCACCCAGCCTAGTCAATAGTTTTCTGGGTAACAAGAAACCATTTGGCTTGTCACTCCGTGTTGAGTTACCTGAAGGCAGCACTATATCGACTTGGTGGATGATGGGCACCCCCACTAGCCACAAGGCAACAGATAAAACAACAGGTAAAATAACAGGTGAGACAAAAAGTTACGGCAACAAGTAAAGAACAGGTAAGGTGAACAACAGGTAAAACAACAGGTCAGGTTAACAAGTAAAACAGACCCACCTTGATAATGGACGCAGCCTTCCCACACACCCTCCTCTTCAGGTAGCTGGTGATACTCATGGTAGGAAGTCTGCCCACATGAACATGGAAAAAAAAGAAAAAAAAAAAAAGCTCTGGGTTAATGCCTATCGACAGCTCAAGGGATTATGGATGACAGTCAATTTTTGCTGTGTACATCTTCCCTCATAACCTGACCAGGGACTTTTGATATCACAGTCCCATTACTTGGCCTGTTAGTGTTGTCATTGATCATATTACTCTCGTTTATCACTGTACTCTTTCCTTTCATTCGTCTACCATACCACTCTTTTTGTTCACAGCATTACCTAAATGCCTGAACAACCTCACATTCTCCATCTCTGATTCAGTCATATTCTCCATCTTTGATTCCTTGATACATTCAGACACCATTTCTTGTATTTGCCAGTATTACTCATAAAGTTCAACTTACACACACACACACACACACACACACACACACACACATGTATGCACGCAGGTAAGCATATATTACCTACCTCCTCTGCCGGACCGTTTCAATTCGGTAACGCCTTCAAAACTAACTCATATTCTCCTCTCTCTTTTATCTTCTCTGTTCTCTTCTCTTATTTCTTCTGTTCCCAGACACACAATCTCTCTCCCCTTATTTCCCATATGCACCCCCTCTCTCCCCTCCCGCCCCTCGCCTCATATTTCTATACCCCCTCCCTCAGACACACTCCCCCTCTCACCTCTATTCACACCGCTATCCACTCCTCCCAGACACAGCCCCTCTTTCGCCTCACACTCAGTTTCCAGTTAGTATCTCCTTCAGAACCTTTGCCCCTCAGTGTTCTTAGTACCCTCCCCATGCAGCAGTGGTTAATGACGGTGACCTACCACACCCATGACTTACAAAATAGCATTCAAACCGAACTTTTTATGCAATGCACGCGGATTTTCAGTTGATTTCGCTCCTTGTATACTTTTGACGGCCCTGAATGATTTATCTTCCATTGCACAATAATTCTCTTGGCGCCCTCCGCAACGCCTGTCAAACTACTAACCGGTATACCGTTCCCAGATGTATAAATACCACAAATAGCCCTCTCTCAGCTTTCAAATTTCTTTGTCATGCATCTCGTAGCAAATATCATCTAATCAACACATCCTCTTCCCTGCCTGATGCCACCCTGTTCGCCTTACTCTCTCACTACACTGTCAAATCTTTCCTACTAAACTCGATACGAAGGTGCATCTGTAGTTCCTAAATCCTCACCTCTCCCTCTTCTTTCAATTCTTTCACCCCAGTGACGTACTCTCCTCCTTAGACCAAGTCCTGACAATTTTTCCAAACTGTAAAAGGACTTCTAAATATAAATGGTTTGGTGAATGATGTTTATATTCCTCCAGCTCGGAAAAATTATCTCCGTAAGCGAAAAAATAATAATTTGGAAACAACAGAAATAAAGACAGATTAACACTAAGGTACTATTACAGTTTCCTTCCAGTCTTTAGCTGCGAGTGTCTTTGATCATGATAACTTAAAAACGTTCAGACCACTACAATTTCCCCTCCCCATAACATTTCACATACAACATTCATCCTAGTCTCTCTCTCTCTCTCTCTCTCTCTCTCCATTAACATTCTTCCTCCATTTACTCCAGCCACACCCAAATCTAATATCACAGTATTTCTCTATATTTCTCTCACTCTCCACATAAAGTATAAACCATTAAACTACGATCACCATCAGTAATGTAACATTAACCCACCATAAAAAGCACCTAGATATTACCCCAGAGCACAACACACAACCGTCAAATTTACAATCCAGATCCCTTAATTCAGTTCAAGGCGCAAAAAAAAGATTGATGCAAGGAGAGACTACCCAAAGGTCTCGTGGTCGACCCGTACCGAAGTGGCAAAGCAATTCCCTATCTATCTATTCATCAATCTATCTATCTACCAATCCACCTCTATCTATCTATACCTAATCAACATGGCCAATTTCGCCAACCTAGCTTTCAGTGCTTATTCTCTTCAGCCCAAGGACGTAATATCCATTTTCTTCTCAGGGGATTTTGGTCGTCTTAGGGGATACTTCACTACAAGTTATTTTACCACTGTTAATTATAGTCGTGTGAATATAGCAAAATGTAAATATAAAAGGTTGTGCATATATAACGCTCCTTTTCCATTCAGTTTGTGTGATGAGACGGTTCACTCAGCGATGTCAATATCAGTCCTGCGCCATTTTTTTCATTCTCTTTCCCAGTGACAACACCAACGCCCACACCAACAGACTAAGCCGTCCCAGGAAAACACAAGACACTAGCAGGTGAGTTCCTCCTGGAACGCAACCTATGGGACCATCCTTTATATTATACATCACTGGACTGAACGGGTTGATGCAGCGAAATGGATGACAACAGAACTGTATGATCCGTGAAGGTCTGTTTGAAGATGTTGTTAATGCTGCCAGACGATTTTATCTGACCTAATTAACGCCCTGCAGTAGTGAAGGTGTAGTTTAAGGATATTTCTAACCCTAACAATTCAAAAACAATCCCCTAAATTGAAGAAAATTATACAGTTGTCAACGAAAATTCAGTAAACAAGGCGTCACCAGGCAGCGGAACCACCCTACCATGTCAGTGTTACCGGGGGAAGCCACCTTCTCCAGCACTTATATATACAGACTTAGCCATTACAGTACTTCCATTTTCCCACGTATCACTCCTCCCGACAGTCACCCTTTTCCCTTTCGCACTGCAGCAGCAAACAACTCTTACACTCAGCTTTCACTCTCTTTACGAGATGGTACTGACCTGCAGTGTATCTAATACGAAGTAAGGTGGTTACAGAGAGACACAGACTGTATTTTGAAACCTATCATTGACCTAAAATGCGGACAGAATGTATTTAACGCAGGACTAACCTTTGCCCGGCCTGGTTCAGGTAAGGAGTGGAGGGGGAAAGTGCGGATAGGAGGAAAAAATGGACAGGAGTGTTTAGAGGAAGAGACGCCCTGAGAATTCCAGGTCCGCTCAACCTTACACGTGGCTTCTGATACCCGGAGGTAATAGCCACGTTCTCTCTCTCTCTCTCTCTCTCTCTCTCTCTCAGTATAGGCGATTCCTTACCCCCTCTTTCTAAATAACGCATCTCTTCTTCCTCCTCTCTTAACACACCCATCTCTCTCTCTCTCTCTCTCTCTCTCTCTCAATGTGGTAGCTGTCTTTCCCCCTCTCTCTAAATTACGCATCTCTTCCTCCCTCTCTTTTAACACACCCACTCTTCTTTTCACAGTATCCGATACAGGTGTTATTCCCATCTCCAAGGAGGTTATGTTTTCAGATCTCTCTCTCTCTCTCTCTCTCTCTCTCTCTCTCTCTCTCCACACTATAAATAACAGCGTTCTTTCTTTGCTAAAGAAGTAGTGTTTTTGGCTTGGTTTTTCTGTTTCTGTCTTTGGCTATCAGTCTGTCTGCCTGTCTGTCTGTTTGTCTCTCTCTCTCTCTAGCTCTCTCACCCAGACGAGAGAGAAAGGATAACAGGATTAATGGGCAATAGATGTGAAAAAAAAAAAAAAAGAGGATGAAGAGAGAGAGAGAGAGAGAGAGAGAGAGAGAGAGAGAGAGAGAGAGAGAGAAAATTAATAAGAGGACTGACTGAAGAGTTGAGCATGTGTGGCTGTAGGGCAAGAAGAGAGTGGCAGTGGCGGTGGCGTAGCTCTTCAATGGTTGTGCTGGCCTTGAGGTGGGGGTGGTGAGGTCGTGGAGGTAATTATGGCATAACAAGGGGGAAGGGGGAGGTTACTGGGGGAGAAGGGGGTGGGGGAGATGAGAGTGTAGGGGAAGAACGAATGAAAGTGTGGAGGTGGAGAGTACGGGGGAGAAGAAGGAGGTTACAAAGGGGAGAAAGGAGTAGGGGAGAAAGAATGAAGGTGTAGGGGTGGGCGATAGCGAGTATAGTCAGTCTGTTTTCATCTAACGGACCTGGGTTACTCTCACAACTTGAAAAATTAAGTTGTGGTTACGTGAAATTGGACGAGCCTTCGGTGTGAGGATGGAATGGGTCTCCTTAGTTATAGTCCGATCAACCCTCCAGCCTAACTACATTTGGCCATCAACTGCGCTTGAAGGGGCGAGGGATTTATTAGGTGCAAACAAACGGACTATACTTGAGGAGATGGCGTTGGGATGATGGGGGTAGTGGAGAAGAAATGGGGTACAGGCGATGGAGAGAGAGTAGTATGGAAGACAGGGGCTAGAGGGAGATGGGAATGTAGGGAAAAAAATGCAGTCTACGGGGTGGAGGTGATGGGGTGAAGGTGAGGGTGAGTATGGGGGCTGTGGATGATGAGAAAGGAGAGAATGAGGGCATGGGTGATGAAGGAGATGCAGTAAGGGAGATATAATTGATGGGTAATGCGAGTGTAAGGGGAGAGTGGAAACAGATGTGGAGGTAGTGGAGATGGGGGGGAGGTAACGATGATGATGGTATAGGGAAAAATGAGGGTAGGGACGATGAAGGAATGGTAAGGATGATGGTGGGTGTAGGAGGGTTGGGGTGTGGAAGGGTGAGTGTGAGGGTTAGGAGGCGAAGGTGGGGATAATTGTACTGTGCTACATTATATTTACGTGCAGGGTTATGTTACATACCTCCTATATATTTATATATATACATACGATGTGTGTGTGTGTGTGTGTGTGTGTGTGTGTGTGTGTGTGTGTGTGTGTGTGTGTGTGTGTGTGTGTGTGTGTGTTAAACAAAAAATTACAGAACCCAAGCTGTACTATTAATTTAGGCACAGTAAATTTCTCTGACTGTCTTCATGCGTCTAGGTAGTGGTGTACAGTGGAGTGCGTAGGCTAGCTTGGTTCCTCCCACGCCTCGAGTCCTCCGGGGTCCCCAGAGGGATGGTAAGTGACTGACTGTTACCGTTACCGTAAAACAGACCGATTGGCTTTTGTAGCGGAGATGATAAAGAGTGGGAAGTTTATCGTGGCGGAATACACACACACACACACACACACACACACACACACACACACACACACACACACACACACACACACACGACATATATGTGAACATTGGTGTAAATATGTGGTTAATAAATAGGCTGATAGATAGACAGATATATAGATAGATGGATGGGATAAAGAGACAGATGGACAGATAGACATAGATAGATAGACAGATAGTTAGATAGATATACTAGTGGCTAGCTGTGGGGACATTAAGTTGTGGCTGTGTGGCTGGCCGGATAGACGAGCAGATGGACGAACGGGAGGTTATGTGAGAGAACGGAACCACTGGAGGCCACACACACACACACACACACACACACACACACACACACACATTCATGCATCCATAGAGAGAGAGAGAGAGAGAGAGAGAGAGGTGAGGGGGTAGGGGGGCTCTGAGTAGTTATTAACCATACCGTTATTTTACGTAGACCACTCCGAGTATTTATTGCAACTGAATAAACGGCTTAGGTATATCTTTTACTTCAAAAAGACAAGAAATGATTAATTCACTACAATATTGTGGAAAAAGGGAAAATAAAAAAAATATTTCACTTAAGCTGCAATATTTAGTACATGATAATTGCAGTTTTTATCCTTCTTATGGTTCAAAAACGTATTGTTACAAGAAAGGACTTAATAAGGATTTTTGAGAACAGAACATTTCATCGTAATATACATTAAAAGTGAATTAGAAAGATGTTGGTTAAGAGGCTTTCAAACACCTCTTCTTTAGTGACTTGCTTTGCGTATTATAGCTTATTATTCTCTTATATGTATGTATTTTTATATTTCCTTTTATCACCACTGATAACAATAATAGCTTCAGCAGTGAGACTTGATCCTCTTATCACCTCCATCCACCCACCTTCTGTACCGGCCACCACCAACCTATCAAAATATCATAGAAATATAGTATTAACGCAACAGATACTACAATAAACTGGTATGGAACAGCTGCTAACGACCTCCTGAGTCAACGAGAACACACACCGCTCTCTCTGTTAAGGTCGTTTGAAAGGGGACTGCGTTCCGAGTGGCGATGGACTGTCATTTAAACCAGTCAAGGTCGAGGTGGAGAAAATGGGCGTGGCCATGTGTAGTTTTAATTTGAAATGGATTTTAGCCACCTCCTGTTCAAGGGTATGATATAACTGCTATATTCTTTTCCAGAGGCGTGGTTAGGATTTTAAATATGGGGTGGTCAAAAGGTGCCCAAGTTCAGGGTGGCCCAAGAAGAAATGATTAGGGGAGGTTCGGGGATATTCCCTGGGATATTTGGGGAGACCACTAGGGTGGCCGGAACACGAATATATCCGGGGTGGACAGTGCCACCCTGGTCAGCTCTCTGGCGACGCCTCTGCTTTTTTCCTTCTAAACTGGCATAAAACCGCCAACTCTCCATCTTGAATGTTAAGTTATAGCAACATATTAATACTGGAATATGACACTTCCACAAGTCAGTATCATCGATCTATAGAATAAACAAAGGAGTAAGAACTGGGGCACACTAATCGATACTAATTCCAAGTCTGGCCTAATACTTTTTTATTAGGTCTCTGTTTCCTTGTCGTTAGTCACGCTTTAATAATCTTAATATACGCCTTAATATGACAAGTGCTGTAACTTATCTAATTAACCTATCAGGAAGAAGAAGAAGAAAGATGATGAAGATAATAATGATGATGATAAAAGCTCTTTCGCACAAAACAGCTCCCGCTGCGTCCCTGAAGCGCTCGCGCACACACACGCACACACACACACACACACACACACACACACACTATGGATTGGAAGGTGTGGTGGTCATGGACATTAAGGCCATAACTCACACACACACACACACCAGCGGCAACACCAGCAACACTAGTACTTACACATTCAAACTACCGGTATTTACAAACCCCACTGCACAAACCACGAGTACTTACACACATCAGTGGCATTTACACACATCACTGCACACACCACTGACGCTCTAAAACATCATTACACACGCCACAGGCACTTATACACATCATTGGTACACACACACACACACACACACACACACACATTACATACAGCAATTGCATTAGCCGAGCTCACTCCAGCTCTTACAATCACACACTAACGCTTTCATACATGTGACTGCCAGCTATACAGTACAAGGCAAAGAAGGATCAACCCTGATTTAATCGAACCTGGTGGCTTAACTTAATCTGACTTTGCCTTGTATGGCCTGATCCAACCAAAACTAATGCAAACCATAAAGAACCTGGCAAAAGGACAACCTAACCTGGCCTAACCTACCAATCTAACCTCGTCTGAACTAATGTAACCTGGCGACCAACCCTAACCAACCCAGGAATTGTAGTTTCACCAAACCTCGTCTAACGTAGTCTGACTAATCTCAATCTCATCAAACACGATCCTACTTAACTGGATCTGAGCTGACCCGACTTGATTCGTCTGGACTTAATCTAATCTAGCCAAACCCGTTTTATGTTAAACTAACCTTACCTAGTCTGACATGGTTTCACTCAGTCGCACACAACTTAACACAATTTCCTGACCTTACCCAACCAAGTATGATTATTTATTCTAGACTGGAAAAATCCTACCTGACTTACCCAACTTAGCCTACCCTAACCTAAGCTACTCTTGACATCATCACCGGAGTGCGAAACAGTGAAGTCTGAAGACGGCAGCAGCAGCAACAACAGAAAACGGAAGGAATCACATTAACTGAAGTGCAGTATGAATCCTCAAGCATGCCAAGGTCTCAAAGAAGATTTACTCTTTCACCGAGAAGGCATAAATTTATTATTTTTTCTTGCTACCTCTAGGCGATTTTATTCAAGCGGGGAGAGATCTATATACGGAAGGAGTTGGTGAAGGTTACGTATATCTAATCCCTCCGTTTCGAAAAAAAACTCTTCTTAGCTGAATAAAACTGACTGAAGGTCACACAAAAGAAAGAAAGAAAAAAAAATTAGCCTCCCTAGTTACTGTTGTTGAACAGCTCTGATCTGTCTGGCCGAACAGACCCATCTACTGCAAGCAGGCGATCGCCCCTGCAGGGCTGTCTCATACAGTGAACTGATGTTCCCTTGCGGCAGACAGCATTTTGCCACAGCAAGGTGAGGGGAAGAGTCTTGAGGTTTGGTTCCTGGATGGATGCCGCATTTGCGTCTATCCACTCAGTTAAGAGGGGCACCAATGTATACTCCACGTCACCCCGTTATTTGGTTATGTGGTTACCACCTAGAGTTGTAAATGGTTTCCTGGGTTACAGGAAACCAATTAATGTAGAATAATTTGAAATGAAAAGAAAAATAATAAGAGGTGACAGGAAGAGCGGAAGAAAATAGGATGAGAACGGCGGACACAGAAAAAGACTGATGAAGGTGATGGAAGAAATACGAGTAGGCAGCACTACATCATGTGAGTGAATGATGGCGCCTCAACATATTATCATCACGCCACACGTGTGAAGTAGTTAAGACGAATATTAGTGGAGATTACTGAGATACTGTCTTGAATTCAATCTATTGTTGTATCAGGCATTATAAAGGTATCCCAGCAAATTGACCACTTACATCTCTGGCACCCTTTCAAAGAAGGAGCATCCGACACTATATTTCGCTTTGTGTTCTGTCTTCCATATTTCTCATTCTTCCCCGTATGTCAAAGAGTCCATCATTCTCATACTCTTCCAGTGTGCTTCTTACTGTTGTCACAAAATTATTTCATGTAACACCTTCCATCGACACAGCTGACGGGGAATTTTGGAATTGTCCACGAACTTCTGATCGTGCTGGCACTGAGGTAGGATAAATGAATCGGACCTCCTGCCCTGTCGGTCGGACAGATTTCCATGCCGTTTTTTCCCCTTCGTCCCTGTTCACCCTATAGAGCACAACTGGGGACCTGGGCGTAACATAGGCTGTTGATAACCATTTTCTAGGGGAAAAATAGGACCTGGTAAAAAGCTGCTTACCTAAATGAGTCTCATGCAGTCGATAGACATAACCCCAACGCATCGTCGTCTGCCACTACTACGCACACCATGATTACCATACCTTTAACACCTTCCAGACGATTAGGTAAGGCCTTGTCGAACTGGAGTAGTCACATATAAATTTCATTAACACTCTGAGGTATTGAAGCCTTTTCCAAATAATGGAATAGTCCGGAAATGACAAAGAAAAATTATAAAACACGTCATTTGATTCAAGCGGTCAACACCGGTGCCATTTACATTTTATTACCCATCACCCGTGGGCGGATCCCGGGGTGTTGCCCTTCTGGCCCACGGAACACCTCTGGCTTATCACACTGAAATTACTATACAGTACTTTCCATTATACAGGCTATCCCTTTTATTAGCTGTTATGTTCATTTTTCCAACACAAATGATACACAACATGACAAACGTTACTTAGCGGAATAAAAATAAAAAATAGGGGGAGGGGGGGTACTGAACCGTCATTATTTTGGAAATAGGTAAAGGCAACACCTCAAAAATATTCCTGGATCTGCCCCTGTCACCTCTTTTGGCACCATGACTACTCGTATACTCATTTTACTATAACCTGGCCTAAAAATGTAATTTCCACCTTCAGTGTTGAGTTGTACCAAGAGATCAACACTAGAAAATGATGCTAGTCACGATGAACTGCTCTTAAAATGACGCAGGACCGTAGCATTGTCTTTATTCTGCCTTTGAGCTACGTGAAATAAGCTACACAAGAAGGATATTCTGGGTCAGGTTGATGTGAAAGAACTCTGGCACTTTTACCATCACCGCCACCACTACCAGTACACGCATCAATCACTACCACAATATTACTACCACTATCATTACTACTGTCATAGTCTGGTTTGTTACTACCATACCTTTTAACACTGAAAATTACTACCATCACCACCGCTGTTATTTTCACAAACCACATCACAGCCTCGTCCACCAATAACCACTACCATAACCACCAACTAGAATGCGGTCATCACCACAACCACAGTTACAACCAAAATTACTACCATACTCACAACCACTGCCATAACCAAAACCGTTACCACAACCACTACCATAACCACAACTACCATAACCACAACCACTACCATAACAACCACAACCATAATTACAGTCACAACCACCACCATAACCGCAACCACCACCATAACCACAATCACAACCACTACCATAGCCACCATCGACCCCAATCATTACCATTACCACCAAACATTACTGTCATTGGCTCCTTTCTATTATATGGCAGTCTCTCTCTCTCTCTCTCTCACACACACACACACACACACACACACACACGATACTGTATCAAAACTTCCTCCCTTAACCTACCTTCCTCCTCCCCCCACTCTCTCTCTCTCTCTCTCTCTCTCTCTCAGCAGTGAACCCATCCCTCCCTACCTTCCTGCCTTCAGGCGACTATTACCTCACCACACACCACCGCACACACAGATCGAAGGTACAGCCATACAGTACCAAAATCATTCTTATTCTCACGCTGCATAAGGCTGATAATAAGGGAGGGATGGGTTAGATGTTGCAGCGGCTGGTCTCCTTATGTCACTGAAGAGCACAGTAAATAGTGGAAAGCTGGAGTAACATTTCGGTAATCTTTATTTGCCTTTTACCTTTATTTATTTATTTGTACATCTACCCACGCACTCATTTTCCCATCTCTGTCTGTCTGTCTCTTGCATATATATATATATATATATATATATATATATATATATATATATATATATATATATATATATATATATATATATATATATATATAATGAGTAGGCTTGACAAAGCACGGAATCAGTTCAGCATACCGAACCTCTGAGACGCTGGCTTTGCAAGAGAACTGATGTGAGTTATGCGAGATTGTTAACAAGGAGATGGGATACCGAGAGGGTACGTAGAAATGGTGAATGAGTGGACAGTGAATTGTTGAACCTAAGGGGATAGGTATGTTGAAGCTTGAGTGATCTTAGAGTGAAAAAATGAATTCTGAGGCACTAAAAAAAAACATGTGTTGTATTGTTCCAGTCGAGATAACTCTATATTCAACTGTGTTTCATTCTGTGATTGCTGTTCTGACGTGTGACTGATGTTAACATGAAGAGATGAAAAAGTCAAGGACAAAACCATCGGCGTAGCAGCAGCAGTAGTAGTAGTAGTAGTAGAAGTAGGGTGACACTGGTCTGTCTGGGATAGCAGGCAATCAATCGCCCCTGCAAGGCCATCCTGTGCTGTGAATCGATGTTTCCTTGCAGTGCTGCGGTGGGCAGCGCCTTGCCACAGTAAGGCGCAGGGGAGAGTGTAGAGGTTTGGTTCCTGGATGGACGCCGCATTTGCGTCTCTCCACTCTGCTAACAGGGGCACCGTAGTAGGCTCCACATTACACCGTCATTTGTTTATATTTTCACCGTCCAGGTTTGTGAATGGTTCCCTGGGTTACAGGAAACCATTAGGCTTATCACTCAGTGCGGAGTGGATGATGGTTGCCACCACCTACCTTTAGCGTTTAAGTAAACAGAGCTATACTCCTTTTACTCTAACCTGGCCTAAAACTGTCACCTCTCCATCTTGAATTCTAAGTTAAAACAACCGACTAACATATGAATATGATGCTGTTCATGAAGAAGTGCAATGAATAGGATGTAAATTCACAGAAGGCTATTGTCATTTTCTGCCACTGAGCTGTGTGAAATAGGCTGCAAAAGGACGAAAATTGGGACCAAGTTAAGGTGAAAGACTTACTGATGAACGATTAAGGTCAAATGGTGAACAAAAGGCAAAGAGTTCGTAAAAAGATAAAACTCTCATGAACACTGTTACATTATAGCCTTTGATGATGAATAGTAGCTACTTACAACAAAAGAAAGGAAAAACAGAATGGCTGAGAAAAAACAAAAAGATAAAATTGAAAGGGGAGAGTTTCGAAAACCGATCAGTTATACACCAAACTGAAGGACTATGATATCACAAGCACAATAACAAATGTTTCACCGAAATCACGAGAGGATGATCAGGTATTCTATAAAAGAGAAACAAGAAGATCGCAGGTAGCCCGTCCCTGATGGAATCCATAGTGACGGTCAGAAGGAAGGTTACAAGAAGACATATAAGTGTTTCCTGTTCAAGATAGACTTAAAGACCTTGAAAGTACAAGATATACAAGCAACTGGACGGTAATGAAGGGCTTGGGAATTATTACCCTCCTTCAGGGGAAGTTTAATGAGAAGAGACTGTCAGCAAGAAGGAAAAGTACAAGCTGATAAAGAGGGAAAAGTTTGCCTCGAGATAAAACGAGAGGAACTCCATAAGGGCCGTACATTTCATTAATACTGAGGTCAGTGAGAACATACAGTACATTTTCTGAAGAAATTCTGATGTCAGGCATGAGGGAATCAATGAGGGGGGGGGGGGAAGGGTGAAGGAATAGTACCGGAGTCGTTCAGGGCACAGCTGTAAGAAAAAGCCTGAACAAAGAGCTTACGTTCATCAGAGGAGGAACCACCAGTAGTCATCAGAGTAGAAAGGAGGGAAATGCAAAAAAAAGCAAAGGCGTCGGAGTGGTTTTGATAAGGAGCTGGAAGGAACGGGACGAGTCTGTACTGGAAAGCTTAATTCACCTTGAATGGATAAATGGGCATTGCCAAGACGTAAATTTGGCTTAGCATGATTCTGAACAAAAATACTGTGTGCATGACTCACGGAATATTAACTGGCACTGTTAACTTATCTTCTGAAAGATACCTCCTTATTGTGGACAGCATTAGTGCTAGCGCAGTTAAAGTATGGCTTTTTGGTGTTAGAGAACGGGTAACAAAAATAAATAAGTTTCCGTGCCAGAGATGATAACATAATTGCTACGCAGAGCACAGTCAGAGGGCTCTAAGCCATGCGATCACAAGTCATTCAAGGGAAAGTCAAAACAAATACTGCTTGAGGGTCGCCCAGTCTGCACTGCTATAATGCCAAAAATAAAACTTCGTACGAGGGTCCACTGGACTTTTACACACGCACACACACACACACACACACACACACATATATATATATATATATATATATATATATATATATATACTAAGACAGTTGGGGACAGGGGTTAGGGGGGGTACGCACAGTTGTAGGTTATGAAGGACTGAAAAGATGTAGGCTTGGTCGCCAGGTCTATCAACAGATGGAGAGAAGAGTCAATGGTGGTGGACAGCATAAAATTTTCATGTAAGAGATTTTTCAGAGACAATAATTTAAAATAAAGTTCCACTTCAGAAGAGAGACAATAAAATGATTTTGGAAAACATGAAGATGTAAGGGATGAATTAATGGCGCAGATATACTTAGCAACAGATTGGCAAGACAGCCAGAGAATTCAGAATATTTCAGTCTGGGTACACAGAAACGTCAGGTTATTCCACGGATACACGCAAATTCCACTTTAGGTTTAGACACGAGTACAGGGCAAGTAGGAGGATACAGAACAGGCATCTGTCAGTAGCCTGAGTAAAATGAGTCTGTGTGAGGAAAAGGTGAGACTTTGAGATGCATTGTTCATGACGGCCAGTGAAACGGGAGCCCTATCTACCTACCGACGTACCGCTCTCCCTCCCTCCTGTCTGTCTGTCTATCTGTCTCAGCTTATCTTTGCTTCTACCCCCCATCTCCTCACTACTCTTTATTCTTTTTAAATAAACTTCTTCCCTGCTTGTACCTCCACCTCCCTGTACTTTCCTTTACCACCATTTCACTCCTCTCTCTTCACCTGTTTTAGTTTTCCACCTCCTTCCATAACTTTCCTCCAACTGTTTCCTCTTTCTCCCAGTTTCTCATTCCTTTACCTTCCCACCTCCTCAGCCTCTTCGTGCTTAGACATGAAAAAGGAACTTGACTTGCAAATTCGATGGTTGCTTGTCGTAGTTTGATAAGAGATTAAGACTTAACAAAAAGTGGGTATCTGAATAAATAACCCTCATATAGTGGATAGGTTTTATTTCTATGGATCTTCTTAATTTTTCCTCCCCCAAGTATTCCTGTTTTCTTCCTCTTTTTCTCCAGTCCTTCCCTCATTTACTTCTGAATTTTCCACGTCCTGTCTTCCTCTGTCTGCATTTCCTACTGCCTATGACCTTCAGTCTTTCAAACGCAGTGTGTCCAGGCATCTCGAAATGAACGGATCTTGAATCTGGCTCTCTGTTAACTTACACTCGTGGGGGCTCTGCCTTTGGTTCCTTCTTCCTTGCATTAAAAAAAATATTCCCGCTTTTTCCTCTTTCCCTATTTCTTCCTCCAATTATTCCTGTTATTTTCCTCTTCCTTTATTTTCTTCCTCCAATTATTCCTGCAAGTCATCTTCCTTTATTTTCTTCCTCCATTTATTTCTGTATTGTTCCTCTTCCACTCGATATTCTTTCTTCAGTTGCTTCTACATTTTTTCTTCTCTCTATTTCTTCCTCTATTTACTCTACTTTTCTTCTCTTTCTCTTCAATTTCTGTCTGTCTGTTTGTATGATATCCTGAACCTGCCCTCCTCCACAAAGCTCAGGGTAGGAAATTCTCTCTCTCTCCCTCTCTCTCTCTCTCTCTCTCTCTCTCTCTCTCTGTCAAACCTCAGGGTAGAGAACTACCTCCCCTACAGCAAGGCAACGAGACTCCTCCTTCTCCCACCATTACATACCTCCCTCTCTCTATTTCCCCCTCCCTTTTCTCCATTCCTCCATTTTATTCTCTCTCTCGCCTTCCATTTTCCCTACATTTCTCCCTCTCTCCAATTCCCCTCCCTTCTCTCCCGTCCTCCATTTTATTCTCTCCCTTTCCCTCCATTTTCCTGCATTCCTCCCTCTCTCCCTCCGTTTTCTTCCTCTCTCATTTTTCTTCTCTCCCTCATTCCGTTTCCCTTACCTACTCTCTCCCTGTCTTAATTTTTCCTACCGTCTTCCCATTATTCTATTAATCTTTCCATTTTTTTCTCCCTCCTTTCATTTTTTCCCTTCATTTCTGTTCTCTACCTTCCTCCATTTTTCCTCTCATCTCTCCTTCGATCTATTATCCTTACATCCTTAAATATTATTCTTCCCTCCTTCACTCTATATTCTTTCCTCGTTTCCATTCTCTCTCTCTCTCTCGTTCTTGTTTGTGTTGTTGTTCTTCTTCTTTCGTGTTCCCCTTCCCTCAACCCTTCCTTCTCTTCCTACCACCCCTCCCCTTCTTCCTCCTCAACCCACTTTCCTCAACCCCTTTTCCTCCCTCGTCCTCTCCCCCCATCTTTCCCTGTCCCGTCTCCTCCCTTTCCTCTGTATATTCTCTTCCCTCACTTTTCCCTTTCTTATTTCCTCCCTCTTCTCCCTTCTCCCCCTTACCCCCAAAAATGTCCCCTTCCCCCCTCCTCTCTCCTTTTCTTTCCCCCGCCTCTTTCCCTCTTTTACCCCCTCCTCTTTTCCTTTCCTTCCCTCTCTCCCTCCCACCTCCTGTCTTCCTCCTCACCCCACTTTCCCCTTTCCCACTTTTTCTCCCCACTTAACTTTCCCCTTCATTCTCTCCCTCCCGCTCCTTCCCCTCCCCTGCTTTCCTCCTTCCTTTCCTTCTCTCTCATCCACCCACTTTCTCTTCTTCCTTCCTCTTCCACCTCTTCTCTACTCTTTCCCCTCTGTCATCTCCCCTTCCCTCTCTTGTTCACTTTCTCCCTTCTCTCCTTCCTCCTCCATGGTCCCTCTCTCTTTCTCTTCCACTCCCTTTGCCTTCCCCTACCTCTCCTTCTTTCCCCCTTCCTCTTCCCTCCCCCTCCCTCTTCTTTCTCCCCATCTTCCCTTCCTGTTGTGTTATTCTCCTCACATGCCTTTCTATTAACGGGTGTAAGTTCTGCCATTAATATTAGCCAAGCATTTAAAAAGGATCGCATGTTCTGTGTGGTCTGTATATCTATGTAACTCATCCTCCTCCCTCACTCCCAATACGTTTCTCCACTGGTTTTCCGTTCCCCTACTCCTTTTCCGTTCCATCCTCTTCTACATTTCTCAGTCTTCCTTTACGTTCTTCTCCGCCCTTACGTTCCTCCCTCCTCCCCTAGTTTCGTCCTTCATCCCTTGTTTTCCTCCTTCTTCCCTTCCTTCCTTCCTCCTCCCTTCATTCACCTACCTCTTACTTTCCTCCTCCTCCCCTTACGTTCTTCCCTCTTGTACGTTCCCCCCTCTACCTTTATGTTTCTCCCTCTCCACCTATATTTCTCCCTCTACCCTTTCGTTTCTCCTCTTCAACGTTCCTCTCCTTACTTTTACTTTCCTCTCCAGCCTTAGTTTCCTTCATCTGTCCTTACTTTTCTCTCTACTCCTACGTTCCTCCTTCCCTCTTCACGTTCCTTTCTAATCTTACGTTCCTCCTTCCGCTTTCACGTTCCTCTCTACTCTTGCGTTCCTCTCCTTCCCTCTTCTACGTTCCTCCCTCTGCGCTTGTTTCCTCTTTCTACTCTTACGTTCCTGCAACTTGCTTGGCCCAGTTAACCAAGGTCAAGATGGGGGTGTGGTGAAGGCGGATGGGAAGTGAGTGTGAGTGTGTGTGTGTGTGTGTGTGTGTGTGTGTGTTCTGTGAGGTGCAATTTGTTGTGGTTGGTAAGGAGTGTAAGTGCTGATCTGATAGGTGTTATTTTCAGTGTGTTGTTTGTAATGCGCAACTGAACTGTGGTCACGAATGTATGAAGTTTGTATTCTGTCGGTGTTATGAGTGGATATTACGGTAGACTCTGACTGTTAGGCATAGTTTGTGGTCTGCTGGAGTGAGATACTGCTTAAGCGTAGGTTCAATAAAAGTAAAGGACGGATTCATGTTGGTACAGTTAATATCTTTTTTATGTTTGTACTTATTTACCCATTAGCATAATCTTAAAAATAAAATAAAACTCTACATTTTCTGTGCTTATCTGTTGGCTAAACTGCTGAGTCAGGGTCTTGTGTTGTGTGTGTGTCTGAACTGTACGCCTTTTACTTAAACCTGGCCTGAAATTGCCATCTACCCCTCTTGAAAATTGAGCTGTATTAATAGATACACACAAGAACATGTTGCTAGTGAGGAACTGTTATGGAAACGACGTAAGGCATTATCTAATTCTCCCAGAGCGCTAAGAGAAATAAGTTAACTGCACAAGGACGAAAACCTGGGCAAAGTGGAGGTGAAAGAACTATAACATACCGCTTGCGAGGGGAAGCACGGAATGATGCCGAAAGCTTTATGTATGTTTGTGTTCGCAATCTTCCATGTGTGAGTATATTCAAGTTCGACCCATAAACAATTTGCTGTGTGATGTGTGCGAGCAGAGATGTGGAACAATAGGGACGGAAGCTGTGTTGTGTTCTGGAGGCTGGGACAGAAGGACTTGTGATCTGTAATAATTGCCTCTGTTACTCTTGAAAGAAGACATGAACGGGTGAAAGATCGGAATAAGTATAGTAGTATTAGTAGTTGCAATCCCAGACTCACCTGAACGTGAATCCCGTGAACTGCAGACCAAGGCTTCCCTACTGTACTATTGCTGTCCTACTATTGGGGGACAGGGAGGGAATTGAGGGACATTTGTAAAACTGGCATGTCTCGCCGTTCAATATCCGTGCCACCATGTGAAGGTGTCCCTCTCCAGGAGCGGAATGAATATGAAGGGACTGAATTGACCTTAGGCTGCTTAAACTAATCGCTGTATTGAATTTTAACTAGATCACGCAAAGAGAGAGAGAGAGAGAGAGAGAGAGAGTCAACAATTTCCTTACCAATATGTAGACATGAACTCTACGTATACCCAGCCAAGAAACCTGTCAATAAACCGCTGTGCCTATCCGTCTGTCTGTGTTTTTTATGTGGAGGATTATAAACATTAGAAGAGTGATATGAACTAGGTCAGGGCATGAGGAACACTTGGCAGGGTGTGGCAGGCCGGCATGTAAGGGGGACACAGGAGGGAGACTTAGGAGGACATTAGCTACTACGTGCACAGACTCACAGTACTTGGTATTCTGGCAACACTGGCTACTTTTTTATACGCCTTGTAAATGTCCACACTCATTTTGCAACGAAACACACACACACACACACACACACACACACAAAGCCGGATGAAGGACCACGTAGGCGCTAGACTGTTCTCTATTTTAGGTCCATAAATTGCTACTAAAACTTATTATTTGTATGCGGCTAATGTGCTACCTCCACGCGTGCTGCCACCTGTGGATGACTCGGCAATTAATGTACTGATGAACATACTCTGAAAAGCTACTGAATAAGGTTAAGATACTTCACAGGCCATACCGCTTATAAAATACGTACATGTAACTGTGATTTCGAATAGCTTACCACACATAACAACCTTGACCTCTAGGCCGGTGGTCGATGCCCTCCCCTTCCCTTAAAAGTGAGTTAATAAATAAATACGTTCTTTAAACCTCTGAGGACACTGGGCGTGGCTTCTACTGAGACCAATTGATAATCTGGCCCTGTTTCACACACACACACACACACACACACACACACACACACACACACACGTTAATTTCTGTACTGGACTCGGATTCTCTATTTTCTTTCATTTTGTCGTAGTTCATTTAAAATCTAAGATACTATACGCATCGTTAAAGACAGTGATCTACAAAATATAAAACATCATTCCGTCATTACTGAAAACACAAGAATACCAACTCAGTCTTAATCTCTTCAGCACGTAACGTACACTGTATGCCATTGTGACACCCATGGGACGACTTTGTTCAGATGATGAGAGATCCGTCAGAGCGAAGGGATAAAAAATAGCGAGGTGTTAATACTATCTATCTATCTATCTATCTATTGCCTGACGCCTCAATCCCGTTTGGGGTGGCCACAAACAAATCGCCTCCAAGTCGCCCTGTCCCCCGCCATTTCACTGCCCTGCTCCCAACTCACCCCCTCTCATATACCTCTCACCCCCTTCCCTCCATCTCATCCTCGGTCTCCCCTCCCTCTTACCCTCCCTCACTCGCTTTACCTCTCTTTGTCAGTCTTTCCCCTCCATCTGCCTCCATGGCCAAACCACCTCAGTGTGTTCCTCACAACGCCTATCCATCCACATCCACACCACAACATTTCCTTCATATCCTCATTCGTCAGCCTGTCTCTCCACGTGACTCTGGCTCCTCTTAAATAACTCATTTCCCTGGCACTCTCCTCTTAGCTTGTGTCCTTCCAACAATGTCCAAGCTTCACTTCCGTACGTTAGAGTTGGTATCACAATACTGTCATGTAGCCAACTTTTACTTCCATGCTCACTTCCCTGTTTCCTATCACTGCTTTCAAGGAACCAACAACCACCTTCCCTGCTGTACCCTTTCAGAAAGCACCCTGCCTCAAACCTCCATCTTACTCATCACACTACCCAAATACTTAGAAAACGTACTCACATTTTCCAATTCCTCACCATCCAACCTCGCTGTACATTCACTGACTTCACCTCTCTCAAAGACCAACACATTACTCTTCCCTACATTCACCTTTAGGTTCCGTTTCTTACACACTCTCTCAAACTCATCCACCAAGCCTTGCAGCTCCCTTCGTCTTCACTCAACAACACAGTATCATCTGCAAACAACAGTACAGGGGAGTTTCCAAACACTATCCTCTCTCACCAGGGCCACTCCAACATCCCTACCCTACCTTGTACCTCTTTTATTACCCCATCCATGTACAGATTGGTCAACCATGGAGACATGACACATCCCTGTTTCAAACCAACAAAGAGAAAAATTCACTTAGTTCACCATCCACACGCACTGCAGCCTTCGCACCATCATTGTCCTCTTCACAGCATTCAACAACTTCCACCTCTACTCCATATATTCTTAACACTTTCCACAATCCTTGTCTATCCACCCTGTCATAGCTTTCTCCAAATCCATGAAAGCCATAGCCACAACTTCTTTCCCTTCTCTAGAAACTTTTCCACTAAAGATCTAAGAATGAATATCTGATCTACACAACCTCTTCCCTTCCTAAAACCTCCTGTTCTTCTCCAACTAATTTCTCTGTTCTTTCTCTTACTCTGTCTATAAGTATCCTACCATACACTTTTCCTATTATACTAAGAAGACAAATGCCCCTATGGTTACCACACACTTCTTTTTCCCCTTTTCCATTTGCTTACAGGGAATAATTATACCTGACTTCCAATCCTCCGGGACTCTACCTTCCTCCCAGGCCAATCTGCACATCTTCCACATCCATTCTACTATATCTCCCCCCCATGCTTCAGCATTTCACCACACTCCATCAATTCCAGGGGCTTTCCCCAGATTTAACTTTCTTCATTGCTTCCACAACTTCTATCCCCTTCATTTCTTCCTGTCTTCTCACCTCCTCCTTCTCCCAGCCATTCCCCAGCCACTGTCTCGCATTACTTCCATCCTCTAAGTTCAACAATTCCTTAAAGTGTTCTCTCCATCTGCTCACTTTTCTCCTTCTCCACTAGTAATCTACCATTTTTATCTTTCACTCCCCTGCTAACTTCATTTCCACCCTGTCTTACTCTTTTCTTCTCTCCAGAACTTTTCTTACAGTCCTCACTTACCTCAAATTCCTTCCAAATTCCTCATCCACTCTCTTCTTACTCTCTTACTAATATCTTCTCTCTCTTCCTTTCCATATAACTCTCTCTTCCGCCTCTCTCAACTTCTTCCACGCCCCTATTTCTCAACCATTCATTGTATGCTTTCTTCTTTTGTGCCACAGCCTGTTTCCACCTCTTCTGTCACACGCTGTTCCTTGCCCCTCCGTCTTCTCTCTTCCTTCCACACACCACATCACATGCTGCACATATTTCTTCTGTAAATATCTTACACACCTTCACATCTCCATCTGCTCCAGTTCATATTGCCCAATCGTTCCTCCACTTCTCTACCATACTGCCTTTCTCATCCTCTTGTAACCTTTCCACTCTCCTTGCAACTTCTCCTTCTCTCGTCTTTCCCTTCTTCTATTCCTCCATTCTAATTGGACATTGATTCATTACCACAAGTAGTGGTCAGAAAGTCCGCCCCCAACCTCTATACACTCTTGCATCCTTTACACATCTTCGCATCCTTTCATCCACACACACATAATCAATCATTGCTGCCTTCCCTTTCACTCAGTTCACCACCCACCCTTCTCATCACTCGCCATGTATACCTGTGGATCATTTTATGCCTGAAGGGTATTGGCTATCACCAACCCCTCAGCACAAATGTCCTGCCTCCCATTCTCATCTATCTCAGCAGGCACACCCCACTCACCAACTATTCCCATCCACCTTCACATTACCAACTTTACCATTCATATCACCAATCAAAAACACTCTCTCATTCCTTCCAAACTTTTCCATGCACACTTCCACATTTGTCCAGAACTCTTCTCTCACTCTTCTAGCACGATCTTGCGTTGGCGCATACACACACACAATCCCCCACATTTGTATTCAAACTTTCAACTTAACCCACACAATCCTTGACCCAACTAGTCCATACTGTCTTGTAACTCTTCTTCCATCTTTATCACAACTATATACACACTCCTTCCTTTGCCCTCTCATTCTCATCTACTCCTGCACATATACCCCATCCATACTCCCATTCTCTCACACTTTCTCCTCTCCATTTTGTTTCAGTTATTCCACGCCACATCCACTTTCTCATCCTCAAGCACCTTGACAATCTCTCTCTCTTTCACCTCATCATTCGCTCCTCTTACATTCCATGTACACATTACCAAGTCCTTTGTCCGGTCCTGGGTCGTCAACGTTTGGTCAGTCCTTGTCCGAGGCTTCTTGTTTGTTTCTTTAGTTAGTTGTTTTCCGGGGAGGGAAATTAAAAGATATCCATCCACACCCAGCTACGATCTCCTTTCTTCCATAAAACACAGAGAAGAAAACATGGAGAATGACGCACAAACAGACAGATGAATAAATGAGTCTACCAAAGGATTAGGATTGGTCTGGAGATTGACCTTACCTTGCTGTCGGTGTCCGCTGTCATGGTGAGAATGTGGCGGGTGTGGCGGTGGGTGGCTTGCGGTGAGTGACGGGCCGGACAGGAGTGAGGGTAAGGACGGCTCCACTGATTCACTGAAAAGGATTCAGAGCTTTGGTGATACTGTGCAATGACTAAGACAGCGCCTCAAACACATTATTTCATGTTATATTCAAGAAAAGAACAAAAGGCTTAAGGTCATTCCGTTTGAGATCTCTTGTCTAACTCCAGTCCATATGTATGAAGGCAAGCTGCTTAATAAACTCCTAAACAAAAATACTCAGAATCTGATAAATTCCTTTATTAACTATCTATCAGTCCAGCAGACATTTATTTAACTGATCAGAAGTAAGATGTTTAGATAATATATAACCAACTCTGCAACTGTTCATTAAATAAAAATTCGTCGGAAAATATATATACCGGTATATATATATATATATATATATATATATATATATATATATATATATATATATATATATATATATATAAGCAGCATACTGTATATTACATCACAGTAGCAAACAATGGCCCTGTCTTATTCAACGACTATGGAGAGTTTAAGGAACTCCAGCTTCGATCTAACACACTTGACTGTGCACTTTTATCCTACTATCTCTAGACGACTTTCTTGAGCTCAAGGGCACACTTTTCCGATATGAAGGGGTCATATACCGCCTCCACTAATGCTTTCCACAAAGGATGGGGGGCGCGGTAGCACAGAGGTAGCGCGCTGGACTTGTGATCGGGGGATTGCAAGTTCGAGCCTCGCCCGGGCTGCCGTGCCGGGAGGGGTAGCTCCCTCCTGTAACCCTAGCGGGGCTATATAGTCCAATACAGGGCTTAGCTCGGGGGAACTCCATTTCTCCCATTTTTTTTTTTCCGCAAAGGATTTTCTCATGCTGAATAAGCTCGTAAGGTGGAGCAAGAGTAATCTGAAATTATGCGCCACCGTTTTGAAGTGGTTAACCAGCAGACGGACGAAGAACTAAGCTTCTGAGTTCGAGCATGTCTGTATCTATCTATCTATCAATCCATCTACTATCTATTTCCAAATCTAAATCTATCTATCTATCTACCTGTCTACCTATCTAAGAAGGTATTCCGATGACATTTTCTCCACTCATTACATGGTGTTAGCCCAATTACTAATCCCAAAGAGTGAAAACGCTTGGGTGAAAACAAGCTCTGTCTTAAACATACCACCTGGCTGGCTGATGTCACTTATGTTGTGGTTGAGACAAGAGGCGAGGATGGCTTATGTATACAATTCTCTGCATTACTTCGACATTTATCTAAACCTTCTCACTGCCAAAGCATTATTTTCATTTCATTCTTGCTTATCCAGTCAAATTTTGTTCAGGAGAGGAGGGTGGACTGCACAGGAAGGGCAACCTCAGTCTTCAGTCCATCGGGTTCACCACCAGCAACAACAGGTTCAGGTTTATCAGGTTAGGCTCCATTAACTCCCTTCCGGCAACTTTTGGGTCATGCAGAGCTATTCACATCCATCCAGGTCAGCTGAGATCTCTTCTAATGTAATTTCAGTTCATATTAGCCATGATCAGATCCAGACAGAAAAGTTCAGAGTTACTTCAGTCAGCTTAGATCCTTTCATATTATTTCAGGTCCACAATATCAATTCAGGTCAATACAAATCGATTCAGGTCAATACAAATCGATTCAGGTCAATACAAATCGATCCAGGTCAATACAAATCGATCCAGGTCAATACAAATCGATCCAGGTCAATAAAGATTGATTCAGGTCAGTACAGATCGATTCAAGTCAGTATAGATCGATCAGATCAATACAAATCCATTCAGGTCAATACATATCGATTCAGGTCAACATATATCGATTCACGTCAAAATAAATCGATTCAGGTCAACAGAGATCGATTCAGGTCAACACATATCTATTCAGGTCAACACAAACCCATTTAGGTCAATACAAATCAATTCATGTCAAGCCTTTATCTTGTGTGGCCCAACTCAGCCTTACTGGTGCAATATACGATAAGTGGTTTTTTTGGATATGTCACTTCAGATCTTGCAAATCTGAGTGGAGTGGGTGGAGACGAGTGGAAGAGATGGGCTAAGATGTATGTGAGTGGTAGGATGGGTCAGGACGAGTATACCGTGTTAGTATGACCGTTGCATGAGGGGCAGCGTAGTGGCAGGAAAGAGTAAGTTACATTTTTTTAGTAGTTTGATGGGAGCGGGGGGGTGTAGAAAAAATGGTGGGGTGGGTGGAAAGGAGTGGGCGGGAGGGGCTAGGATGGTGTCGAGTGGTGGGACAAGCAGTAAGAAGGGAGAAGAAAAAAGTAATCACGTATCACTCTCACAGACATACCGTTTCATAGCACAGGTACAAACTTTATGTATGAGCTCTAAAACACACACACACACACACACACACACACACACACACACACACACACACACACACACACACACACACACACACACGCTTCACATAAACAGTTACTAAAGCCGCCAATCGCTTACATGTTTACATCATAGTGATAAACAGTATAAAAGATGTTGATTGCTCACCTGGTTTCGTCATAGAAGAAAAAACTGTTCTCTGACGCGATTTTCTTACAACAGCAAAAAACAAAAAACAAACAAACAAACAAAAAAAGCTAACTGGTCACGTCATCTCGACACCTGGTTTTACGAGCTAATTAACACAGGTGAGAGGAACTTACCTGGGGAAGAACTAATTGCCAGGGAAAGTTGTGGGAGTCATGTTTCACTCTCAGCGTGGTGTAACGATGGTGCAGGTGGTGGCTGAGAGGATAGCGAATGGTGTGGTAGTCAGTGGTGGTACAGGATGGTAGTTATGGTTGGAATTATAATGGTAGTAGTGGTAGTGGTGAATGGTAGTGGTAGTGGTGAATGATATCTATGGTGGGAGTTATTGAGTTTTTCATTGTGGCAGTGACTGTGGTGAAGCGTAGCAGTACAGGTGGATGGTTGTTATGGAGGCTGTGGGAAATGATAATGGTAATGGTGGATGATAGTAGTAGTGGGAGATATCAGTGATAGCAGCGGTAGTGGTAAAAGATGGTTGTAGTGGATGGCAGATGTGGTGGATAGTTGCAAGTTAGTATGTGGCAGTAGTGGTGGTGGTGGACGGTAGTTGATGTTACTGTTAATGTTGCTTATCCTCAATCTGCCTGGCCAAGCAGACCCGTCTACTGCTGATATGCAACCGCCCCTATGGGATGGTCTCACAGGTGGATGGTAGTTGTGGTGAACAGTTGCTGTGGTGCAAGTTTTTGGTGGCAGTAGTGGTAGTGATGGATTGTATTTATTGGAGAAGTTACTGGCAGGGGCAGAGGTGGATGGTCATTGTGCAGGATGGTAGTTGTAGTGGAAATTGGTAGTAGTAGTAGCAGTGAGAGTGACTGTTGGAATAGCACAGTCTAGAGTACAATCACCAGCAAGAGTTCGTCAACAATCCCCTTCCAGCACTGTCCTGCCTTCCATACTTCTCATTCCTTCCCGGACGTCAAAGAGTATGCCTCCTCATACTCTTTTGTTGTTTTTCATATTGCTATCACATAAAAAAATACTGCACTTTCCATCACCACAGTCAGCAAGGAAGTGTCTACGAACTTCTGATCGTGACAGTAGGTTTGTCAATATGAGGTTGTATCGGTGTACATTCTTGCGGAAATCGAGCAGGAGTCTATTCATTTTCGATCTAAAATATACAATAAACAAATAAACATAGAAAAAACAAAACAAAATGAAGTGTAATGTGAAGTGCATATATAAAGGCAACAAAACCAGAAGAAAATGTGCAGATGGTCATGCCTGTGGGGTGGTTAGGATTCCTGGGGTTTGAATGGTGAGCAGATCAGTGTGTGGTCCATGTTGCTGATTATTTCTCCAACAGCGGTGTTTTGCTATTTCTTTGCTTTCTGTACCCTGTCTCACCTCTCCCTTACGTGGAAAAAAGAGTTAGGGATAATGACGATGATGACGACGACAAGGATGATGATGATGATGCTGTGATAAGAAACAAGGGCGTTCGTCGACCACATACCTGCGTCATGCTAGTAGAACCGCCAGCCAAGAAACTACCTGCCAGCCAACCGTCATTAGGCATAACTATTAGAAAAAAAATCCATTGGTCAGTTTTGGGCCACCTTAAATATATACAGTACAATCCATTCTTTTAGGTCATGCCAGCCATGTTCGGACCCAGGCAGAGAAATTAAGGTCCATTTTTGTCAGTTCTGGTTCTGTCTGATCAAATTTGGTTCATTAAGGTCTGTCCAAGGCAAATGAGGTCCAGGCCAGTTCACTCAGACCATTTTATTTTCATTTACTTTCATGTGGTGGCATCAAAAGCCATGTGGCTCCAGTGCTCGCTACAAACGTCCTTCAACTCCCTCTCTCTCCGTGCAAAAGAGGATGGTGGACTGCATGAAGAGGGCACCTTCGGCTTATAGTCCACTGGGCTCACACATCAGATGGAACTGGGGCTACAACAACAACACAACAACAACAACAGCAACAATTACTATTATTATTCCTACTACTACAACTACTACCACCACTTCTACAACTACTACTACCAGATTCTACGGGACCTACTCAGATCAAATCACGTTCAGTCACATCCATTCATTATTAAGTTTAGATTCGTTGCAGTCATTTTAGGTCAGTTCAGGAAATAATTTTGGTCTTTAGGTTGTTATTTTAGGTCATTCAGGTAAATTAGGTCTTCAGGTTGCAATTTTAAGTTAGTACAGTACAAGTATTTTAAGTCTTCAGGTCACTATATGAAAGTCCATCCAGTCGACGGAGGTCAATAAAGATCAATCTGTGTCACGCCTATAAAAGCACGGGCCACAATTCACCTTTAACAGAGCAGCGGTTTTCAAGTAATCCAGGCCAATCAATGTGTACACCAGATCAATTCACCTCAGTACATATTACAGCCTAAGAGGGTGGTTCAGGTCATGGTTATAATGGAGATTCAGGTGATGTCTTAGAAGGCGATTGAGGTCTTCCAAGAATAGGTGGGGTGGATGGGATAGTGGTGGATGGTGGGCTATGCCAAAGGAAATACTGTATACTCTTAGAATATGCGCGTTGTAGGAATACTCTTTTCCCTCTAACCTGGCCCAGATTTTCGTCCTTTTGCAGTTTCTTTTGCGTCCTTCAATGATATACTAATACGATACCACTGTTCTCTGTTCTTTCCATGGCACTTTCCCGTGACTAGCACCATATTCTAGTGTTATATTCTTTGGAACAACTCAGTAGGCCGTTTCAGTATGGACAGATGTACATTTTCTGGCAAGTTAAAATGAATAGAGGCGCTGGTAGTCGGGGGAGTTATTAAGCTGTCATGGCAGTCACTGTTATGATCTACATCACGCCAGAGCATACATGAGAGGGGTGGTCGCAGAGAAGGCACGGCAGAGTGGGGTGGTAGTGAGGAATGCAGGACTATAAGAATTTCCTGTAAACATGTGTGATGTAGGTTGGCCAGTAAGGTGCAAGTCAAAGATGGTGGGAAATGGGTGGGTGGAGCGGAGTGGGTGGTGGCATAGTATAAGATGGTGGCAGTGGTGAGGGAGTGGGTGCTATACCCTGTGAAGATGGATCCTGTCTGAAGAAAGGCAATGGCGGTGAGAAAGTGTTTGTCACAGCAGTCTGATGTGGGGAGGGTCGGTAGGAAAAAAAAAGTGAAGTGGGTGGAAGGGAGTGGACAGCATGGATAGGGGTGGGTGATGAGACAAGGCCAGGACAATATACTCTGTGAAAATAGACCTTGCAGATTGGACGGTATGCGATTAACAATTGTTTATTTGAAAACTTTCTCCAAGGAGAGAAAGAAGGAGGGGGAGTAGAAAGAAAGAAAGCACGAAAGAATCTAATACACCTGACGTCTCATGACACAAGGAAAACGCAGGTGAAATTGGGTAATTAATATTTTCTAATCATGAATTACTGCTAATAATGTCGCAACAAACACAACATAATCATTATACTATGTCTGGCAGTCGTGCGAGGGAGGTAGAGTGGTATCTATCAGCTCTGCTGAGGAGAAATTTCGGCAGAGAGTTTGTGTAGTTCCGAGAGCACTGATAAAAATTCATCTTACAACAAATCCCTTCTCTCGATATATGATTCTATTTAAGTATACCAAAGCAAAGGCAAAATGAATCACCTGTGAATCAGGTGAGGGGGAAGTCTGGGTTTCATCTCCCTCCATACCGCCTTTCCGAGTTACAAGACTAGTCTGCACCACAAGAAGTGAATGGTGGGTTCAGTACACGTGGGTCTAACATGTGGTCTGCCTAATCATGGGGTGTGTCCCGTCTAAGACCACTCTGACAAAAAATAATGGTTATTCAATTAGCTAGCACGTCTGAACCACGAGACCGGATGACCAGCAAGTCCTAGCAAACTATCAGCCGCTACCCCTACTTAACTGATTGCCACTATATACTCCTTCCACCTTAACTGGCCCCAGATTTTCGTCCTTCTGCGACTTAATTTACGAAGCTCAGTGGCAGAGAAAGGTTAGCCTTGTCACAGCACCTCTTCGTGAATGGCGCTATACTCTACTGTTACTCTTTTGTACTCAGTGCGCAAAGATGGCAGTTTGAGGCCAAGTTAGAGTTCAAAGGGGATAGATATGATGTTAACTGGTTTGAATCAGTCAGCAAAATTTAACTGAATCTGAATGTAAACCTTCACCGCAACTTCCAGCCTTTCACGCGGTGAACCCGACTTTCAAATTTCGCAGTATTAACCTTTCATTACGTAACGTTTTTTTATGTACACGACTCAGAGCATAGGATTACCGGCCCGTTCCCTGAGGCCTAGCAGTCCTCTTACATACTGTACCATACAGTTCCACATGATACGAGCATCCACCTTCCATACTGAATACATGCAAGGGCTCTATCGGTATTAGCGGGGGTGTTTTTAGATGTGGGAGGATCTTTGGTAGATCAGTAAAGTCTATTATAACGATATTCAAATCCTTGAAATTGTTTCCTGCCCCAGCCGCGATTCGAACCCGCGCCCACTGGAACACACACACACACACACACACACACACACACACACACACACACACACACACACACACACACAGCGCAGCAGCAGCAGCAGCAGCAACAACAGCCGTGAAACTGACCTCTCTCCGTGGTGGCGGTGTGTGTGTGTGTGTGTGTGTGTGTGTGTGTGTGTGTGTGTGTGTAGTAAAGCCACTAAACGAAAGCTGACAGTTAATATGAACCACAAACACACCTGTCCTCCCATAATTATACACATGCCACAGACACCCCAGTCCGTTTACTCTCTCTCTCTCTCTCTCTCTCTCTCTCTCTCTCTCTGTTTCTGGTATACCTAACATAATTTTTTTCCCTTCTATGTACACTCCTAAGTTTATAAGATATGTATATGATTCTAAGTTCACGATCCGTAAGTTAAAAGAGAAAGAACACAATGGTTAGCCCACATATTCTTCTTCCTCTTCTTCTTCGTCTTCTTTGGTTGTTTCTTTCTTTTTTTTTTTTGACAAAGGCAAATTCTTATCATTCAAGCAGTTACCTCATTTACCAGAACCCTCTTTCCCATTCGCCTGATTTCGATGTCATAATGGTGCTAGCTGGCCTGTGTGTGTGTGTGTGTGTGTGTGTGTGTGTGTGTGTGTGTGTGTGTTAGGTATATATTAAAACACGCAGTAATTCATTTCACAGTTCTAGTGGAAGAAGCTGCCCATAACCTATTTATAAAGCATAAAATTCGTACTCTTCCCATTCATTGCCAAGCTGTTAGCAGACTGCCTGTTTAGCTCATCGATAATTTCATGCAGCTTCTGTCCTTATAAAATGATAATTACAACATCATCGCAAAACAACGACTGTTAGAGTGAATTACTTTGGTTTCTCAATATATTTCTGAAATCATCCTCGAGACAGTGAATAACTCAGGGGACTTTACTGGGATAAAAAAAAAAAGTTTGTACCCAACAGGAAGAGTAGGCCTACTCACTGATGTATTGTTTTTTAGATCTTCAGTGTTTTCATTGTGAAGCAATAATGTAGTATTACAGACGCATTTTTTCTATGATTTCGATACTGTCTTGACTTCTAAGGATTCCAGAAACATTCCTGACTGATAGCTGTAAGGCAGCCACTTGCATCCTCAGTATGATCAGTGGCGAAACCGTCATCTCCTGCCCTACTGTATTCTTGTTCATTCCTTTATTACACCTTTAATGCAATGCTGGGAATCACAAGAATCACAGTGTCCGCTATTTTTTACTCTGAGCTGATTCTTCGATCACGAAGTTACTGGTCAGGTTTTGTACAGATTTCTTATGCTTCTTCCATCCTTTCACTGATGTTGCTTGAGTCTTCTTCGCAAGTCTTTCTCAGATTTGCTTCATTTATAATTCTTCTGAAGTTTTCACATATGGTTTGTGCTGTCCGTTACTTTATCAACAACCTGCAAGTAATCATTCTGACCTAATATTTAAAAATCCTTTGTCTTCTCTCTCATAACGAAAAGTTTTGGCTGTTTCCTTTGTATTAGTCTCTCCTGTAAGTTCTATAGTTCATTAACCTTAACTTGGCAAGGCATTTCATCTTTTTGCAGGCTATTCTCTATACATTCAATGGTACAGTACAAAAATACTGCTCTACATCCTTTCCCTAGCATTTCTCCCTAACTAGCCCCATACTCCAGCGATTATCTCTTGCTGTAACTATGCATTCAAGAGCAAGAGTCAACCATTTTCGCCTAATTAAACTGGACAGAGTATAATATTAGCCTACTTTACACTCTTCTCTGATCGCTTCCTACATTTCTCTGCTTTCTTCAGTGAATCAGTTTACTCTCTGGAGGTGAGGATGAAATATTCCTCATTTTTTTTCTCCATCTACTCTTCTCCAAGTGCCATTTCCTGTTTTCTGTTGGACGAAAATTTGGAAAAATTACTGGAAGATTATGACGATTAAACCGTTTCTATAATTCCACTACATTTCACTTCCAGCATTCCAGTTCCCCATTCTGAAGTATTCTACATCCCCCCCATCTAACATTTACTTCCCCACTTTTGCATTTACGTCCCCATCACATTGGTATATTAGGTTTTTATGGTTTTTCATCGAATTCTCTATGTCTTCAAGCTTTGTTTATTTTTATTTTTTTATCTCAACAGGCTGATACTGGAGCAAATACTTGGATTATCTTGTGTCTGTTATTTAATTTAAGGATTAGGCCTGTAGCTCCATCATGTTCAATAGAAATAAAGTATTATATTCTGTTGATTTATTGACCAAAAAGCTTCCGTTTTTTTCTGTAGCTGTTTTTGATCACTAAATAAATCTATGAAGAGAGAGAGAGAGAGAGAGAGAGAGAGAGAGTGTTAACCAGCTGTTAGTAAAAGGCAGCATCCATACGGTCACTTTAGGAGTGGGTGGCAGCAGCGGCTGTGGTGGTGGTGAATTACTAACCCCACCATTACATGAATTCATCCTAAGTTAGCACGCATTCTCCTTCACACACACACACACACACACACACACACACACACACCAACGATCAGGGCGGTACTCCCAATTACTAACCCCACCATTACATGAATTCATCCTATGTTAGCACGCATTCTCCTTCACACACACACACACACACACACACACACACACACACACACACACACACACACACACACACACACACACACACACACACACACACATCACCGATCAGGGTGGTACTCGAGGAAGGGATTGCTGTTGATGGGGAGGGCTGGAGCTCCTGTTTCACTGGCCATCACGATATCCTGACCATCCCCCTTTGCAGACCTCAATGTGACAGTAATATGGATAGTAGGCCGACATACTCTCCCAAACATTTTTCTCTAACTACCTCATGCGCTGTTCTACATGTGCTTCATACATCACACAAGGTACCCCAATACGTCACAGGGGTTGACGCCAGAAAGGGCATATGGCCAGAAAACTTTGCCCCCGTTACCTGGTGGCGGACATGAGGGATGGCGTGGCATGGGCTCCGCCAGCATAGTTTTTGGGACCCGGGATGGGATGAGAATCGGACCTATGCTAGAGGGTACGGGGCATTATGGTTCCCAGGCTGCTGCTTTCACCCAATACTACATCTTCGCTGCACTCACACTACTAACCCTTCAACACCAATTTTCACAAGGTGTACTTTTCTTCCCAGCCCCACCGTCCACCAACATTCCATCTCGCCACATCCATTCCTTTCCTACCCACGCCCATGTCTTTACCTCCCTATGATGATTTTATTACGCGACCTAAGTCACGCAGTCAACGAGAGACCCCACCCCTCTCTCTCTCTCTCTCTCTCTCTCTCTGCTGACATACGCTCACGACCGAGAGATGATTTTAGTGTCTGTGTTCGCTTTCAGTAATTATATATTAAACAAGAGGGGCAATCAGTGGAGCGCACCTCTCCGACAAAGGCAACGTAATTTCCAAACCACTCTTCATAATAGGTTAGGCTTTCTCATCACCGATTAGGGTTTCGCAAAAAGTGTTTTTCGGATACAGAATCTGTAATACGATCCGCATCGGTCCCAAAAGTTAATCGATTGTTCCCTGGGACATGGGCTAGCTACCCACCAAATCTGGTCCAAACTTCTTAGTTTCTGAGTAATCCTGCTAACAAACAAACACACAAACAAACAGGGGAGAAAACATACTTTCCAAGTAAGAGAGAACAAATAGATCACAACATATCTTTTCCTGTCTTTCATAAATGCTTTCAAGTATGTTCTTTTTATTACTTTTTAAAAATCATCTGGGCAGCCATTATGCCGGCCATTAAGCGTAACTGGTTTACCCAAGCTGTTAACCTCGATACGGATGATCGAGTCTCCTGTTATTTGTACTCCCAACGTACTGAATTTGTGTGTACTGTACTCTAATTTAACCTACCAAACCCTCGGACATATCAACCACACACTACCTGCATCAACCACACAACACAAGTCCTGCAATCAAATAAAACAAGGAACTTCTACCCTTTGGAAACACTAGTGAAATCTCGGTGCGGGGATGGTACGGTTTTGCGGTCACACCACCGTTACCGCCGCCACCACACTTTCCTTGCTACCGAGAAAACTTAATGAGGGAATGGCGGATGTTCACGCATCAACAACTACGTCCTCATCATCAACATCATCATTAGCAGCACGAGACAGTCCACTGCAGGACAAAGGCCTCTCCCATCTTTCTCCACCCTGACCTACTATGTGTTAACCTGCTCCATCCCATCCCGGCATACATTACTGCATATATTGTCTCTCCATATGGTTCTCTGTCTGCTGCCTCTTCCTCTCCCAGTCTCACTTTATCTTTGAGCAGCTACGCTGTTACCCTGACTGTCCGTTTGTTTCCTGTTATATGAAAACAGTTGCCAACAGGTGTTTATTTCTGCTTTTAAACAGTGGTAATAATACTTTCGCCACTTATCTACTCCCAGGAGCCCTCACTTCCATGTGATATCTAACATATCTCCTTCATTCCTCTCAAAGTGGGTCTGAGATTACGTTTTAAGAATTTTGATGGACTCCAGGTTGCTCATCCATTAGGACTGGCAAGAACACTAATCATAAATTGTGTTTATACGTAGACGCATACTACTTCATGTTATTTATCCTAATCAAAAGCCTTTCATCATATCCTTATTTTTCGCCTTATTCCACTGTCATGAACTGGAACTTCTGAACTACCTGTCCCAAGTATATACATTCCTCAACACATTTCAACTCTCCATCTTTATCTATACTGAAAGGTACTAAATATGTTTATTAAGATGCTCAGCCACCCATAATTTAATTTTATTCCACATTTATATTATTCAAAGTACCAGAAAATGTTGTCATGGCATGCAGTGAATACCTCATGAAATATGGTTCCTGTATAATCAGCAAACGTACAGGACTTAAAATGCACTAAGCCTAACATGGAATTCAGTCAGTACACTAAATCTGAAAGAAGACGATTTTGCATGTAATATGATCTCCCCAGGAAAGGCCACGAGAAAAAAAGACACTGGAAATATTAAATGTTAATGAAAACTGTGTTACTGGAGGCCAAGGAGAACAGAGAGAGAGAGAGAGAGAGAGAGAGAGAGAGAGAGAATCCTTTTACAGTACAGAATAAAGTGTTTCAAAGATTACTTCTGGCCAGATTTTTCAAGGTTCTAGGTCCTCACTCCACCCCTCCCTCCAGCTTATGGACACCATGGGGCCACCTTTGGTTGTCTGTGCAACTTTAGCCTAAACACACACACACACACACATACACACATTAGGCCTATGATGGGGGTCTAGCCTACTGATCTCCAAGGTCTGAAGGCACTCCACCTCCCACCCACCCCCACACCTCCCCACATGAGGGAAAACGATGGCAAAACTGATCGTTTCGTATCGTATCGTTTATAAAGGTTCCAACATGCTTGCATACGTCGGCTTTTGTCACCTGATGGAAGCTCTCCATGCTGCTCGATTTCTGGCAGTCTCCCAATTCAGTCCCTTATCACTGAGGTCACACACTATGACCTCGTCCCAGGTCTTTTTCGGTCTACCTGTCGCAGCCCTACCCCCGACGTTCACACTTCTCACTTTCTGCAACCAACTATCATTCTCCATCCCCTCAACATGCCCTAACCATCTCAATCTACCCCTCCTCATCACAACACCAATTCACTCCAGCTCCTTCCTTTCTCTCAACTCTTCAGTCGTTAACCCAGTCCCCCCAGGCTTCGCATTCAAGGACGCACTACACAACACAATCATCTATCCAATCACTGTCGTTTCTGTACGTCTGAGTCTACGAGTATCCTCTTCCTTTACTGCCCAGGTTTCAATACCATACAGCATTACGCTCTTAACACATGCTGCATACAAAGGTTCCTTAGCACGCAGGGAGAGACCTCTCACTGTCAGAAGAGGCAACAGCTCCCTGAACTTCCTTCAACCACTCCTTATCCTAGTCACAGAGTTAGCTCAGACTCAACCCTTTCAATACGATGGCGTCTTTCCTACCGGATGATTTCATTGTCCACAATAAAGCCTTATTTTTGTGGGGTTATAGGAGGCTATACCTGACCCCCACAGAGGAAAGCCTCTCTTAAGCTGAATAAAAGAGTCTGGTGATAGGGGGAAAAAAAATATTATCGGTGTAAATGTGACACAAGGGTTTCATATGCTTGCTGGCTTAGGAAACTTTGTAACACTTCTTCCTCGGCGATTACTTCTGGTTATTTTTCCTCGGATCTTAAATACGATAATATCGTTTTCATTTTATTCTTGCTACCCATACATGATTATATTGATTTTAAGAGAGACTTTTGAACTGTTTGCACTGGATATTAATATCATTACCCCCTCTACTACTGTTTTTTTTTTTTTTTTTTTTTTTTTTTTTTTTTACTGGATTAAGTCGCCCAGTTGCAGCAGATTTAATGGAAAAAAGCACCCAAAAAGCGTATACCTCCGCCAACGCCAATGAACTTTGTTTTATGATTTACTGCTGTACTTCCCTTTTCATAGCTGACGGATACTTTTACGGTCTCACAAAGGCAGTTGATTTTACGGCCGTAGTCAGCCCTGTCACACAGTGTCAGAGAGCACATACCTCCGACAGCATCAATAAAACTTAGGCTATGATTTAACCTTATATCTGGATCTGGATCCACCACAAATTCTAATAAACTTTTTCTTGACCCAATGCTCACCTATCCACCAGATTTCAATGAAATCCAATAACCATTATATATATATATATATATATATATATAGCGTACACAAACAGACAAGTGCACTCGGGTGAATACATAAGCTCACGTCCAGCTTCGTTGGCGGAGGTAATGACGTTCTTGGGCTAGGTTTAATATCTTGTATGTCACTGATGCATATCATGTTATTAAAAAGTTATAAATAACGTACAAGAGAATATATATTAAGGCCTAACAAACTTCACAATGGAAAAGGTGCTACGAAGCCTCTTCTGACAATGAGAATACGACCCAAAACTCAGATTCATAAACAATCCCACGATCTACTTCGCTTCGTGACTAAGATGTGTGCTTTCAGGAAGGACGGGGTGAGTGTACACTCTTCTTGTGTCCCTTTTTTTTTTTTTTTTTTTTAGGGGGGGAGGTACATCTAAACACGTCTACATGATCAGAAGAATATTATCATGCACTACTCGTATCATTTTTTCATTTTCCACGTATCCTGCTTTTCCTGCCAATGAAAATCTGAGTTACAATAGAGAACTTATAGAGAGGGTGAGGACGAAAGTATAAAAGCCGGTTCGGTGTGATCATTTAATGCACAGAGTTGCCAGTAATAGCATTTGGAGAGGGTCTAGTTCTGC
Source organism: Coenobita brevimanus (assembly GCF_032717465.1). Taxonomy (NCBI): domain Eukaryota; kingdom Metazoa; phylum Arthropoda; class Malacostraca; order Decapoda; family Coenobitidae; genus Coenobita; species Coenobita brevimanus. Next base: position 26,920,503 of record NC_137043.1, on the reverse strand, counting down.
ACACACACACACACACACACACACTCCGCTCGCTGGTGCAGTGGTAACGTTCTCGCTTGCCATCTGGTAGACGGGAGTTCGCGCCTCGCTCAGGTTGCGAAAAGTTTCACTGACGAAGTGGGTGGTTACTGTCCCCCTTGAGCAAGGGGACGGGTGTGTGCGTGTGTGAAGGTCACAGCCTTGCCCTTAGATCGGACTATATGAGCTCTCAGCTCCCTTCCGGGAGGGTAAAAGCTGACGATCACGACCATCAGGTGATCCTGACCGACCAGGTGAATTACACACACACACACACACACAGAGTTTGTTTGTGTGTGTGTGTGTGTGTGTGTGTATCCTAACCTCAAAGACGTCTTCTGTAACTGAGCCTTTTGCCTAGTACCCGTCAGATCTTACTTCCTCACCCATATTATCAAACTGTCAGCCACATCAGCACCCAGGATGATAGCGCTTACTTCCTTTCACGCCAACCTGCCTTAATCATAATAACCTGGAACTTTTAAGCTGTCATTTTCAGTCTGTTCCTCCCTCTACCTTTGACGTCCAATCTTTTAAACGCAGTCTTTATTCTGGGTCTCTTTCTGTTAAGCGTATTCTTTTTTTGCAAGTTTCATCCTTTGGTTCTCTTTTGGGATAGAAAAAACCTAACCTAACATCATATGACTTGACCTTCACCTCATGGAACAGAAAAATTGTTCAACTCGACTACAGGAAGGAAGCATGCCTCCCTGACGACCTCTCCTACAGCCCGATACAAAAGTCTGTTCATCTCTCTTGTCTCTCTCTCGTTGTTGGAATATACTTGAATGAGACGTAGAGGACAAAGACGTGGTTGTCACCCCTACATTTCATGATACGCACCTCCGTCAGCTACGTCACAATCAAGCGTCTATGCATGCAGGGTTGAAACAGAGGCAAGAGAAGGAACCGACTTTCGTAGCTGCCTGTCCTTCGCCTCTCATTACACACACCGACCGCCGTATTTTCGCCTATTACGGAGGGTCCCCTGTACCTCTGCCTTATTACCTTATTTCTGCATGTGCCACTTGAATACCTGGTGTTGTTGTTTTTGTTATTATTATTATTACTATTATTATTATTATTATTATTATTATCATCATCATTGTCGAGTTGATCAGAGTTGAGCAGAGGGTGTTGCGATGGCCTGGGAATGGATGATGAGCGACTGGTGAAAAAAATAACTGGATCTGATGTGAGAGGTGTAAGGCTGAGAGGAAGACCACGAATGTCGTTGAGCAAGGAAGAGTGGCTGCGCGTGACAGAAATGATTGGAGAGAAATTGTGAATGAATAAATGAGGACGCAGCCCTGAGAAGATATTCTCCCGCATTTGGTCTGATCAGTTGATCAGGTCAGGTGCGGGTGAGGGGATGGGTCCATTATGATGTGGCAGGGGTAATCCAGCTCTGCTATCGGGCCCTGAAGCGGGTGTCACTGATTGCACTGCGCAGTTGACCCTCATGCGGTGTGGTGCAGTGAGGATCTGTCCCTTCTCCTCTTGGGGCTATGATGCGAGTGAATGTGTTTGAGTGGATGAGTAAATTGGGAGTGTGTCGTCCTGTCTCGGCTACCTCCCTTTCCTTGGGGGAAGCAGCCTAGGTATATTGATAGATTTTATTATTATTATTATTATTATTATTATTATTATTACTATTATTATTGTTGTTATTGTTGTTATTAATAGTAGCAGTAGTAGTGGCAGTAGTAGTAGTAATAGTGGTGGTATTAGTAGTAGTAGTAGTGGCGGCAGCAGCAGTAGTAGTAGTAGTAGTAGTAGTAGCAGCATTTTTAAGCTGATATTTACCCTCTCATGGTGGGGATATCTGGACTACTGCATTCGCCAGACTATTTTCTTCTGCCGTAATTGACTTTTGGATCTTTAGTGCAAAAAAGATATAAACAAAAGACAAGAGACGTGAAAAATTAAATATAAAAAAATACATAACAAAGGAAGAGATGTTAGACAGCCTAGTAAAATGAACGAAAAATGAACGATAACAGTAATTTGTACCACGTCATATAAATCCCTAAGCAAGAAGTATTAGAATATTCCTAAAAAAAAAAAAAAAGGCAAAAACAGAAAGCATACGGAAGTGAACAGGAAGGTGTAATGTGCAAAATAAATCACGTATGAGGAGGTGCAACGAAGCCTCCTAAAAATACAAAAACAATACGAAACAGAAAAATAGGGTGTAATATGCAAAACAGATAACTAAGAAAGGCGTGTTAGGCGGCCGAGAATATAACCACAAGAAGTTCTCTCTCTCCCTCCCTCCGCACGACTTTCCCTCCCTCACACACACACACACACACACACACACACACACACACACACACACACACACACACACACACACACACGGCCTGCCACCCACTATTATCGACGGGGGGGGGGACTGCCACCATACAAGCCTGAACCCAATCTTTCCCGTTGCATCACACCCCTTGTAGATCCGCCTTAGGTTGTCACCCCTGCTACACACTGCGCTGTACAACCATTCTTCATTATACGGTAGAGCAGCAGTCTTCATTATACGGTATATTAAGAGATGTCCAAAATATGACAAGTTTTTTCTTACAACTAGTACCGTTGAGGGATACTGTCTTAATGAGCTTTAGGTACCAATGGATGTTTGATAATTTTTTCTTAAATTAATTTAGGGCTTGACTTAAATCACACACACACACACACACACACACACACACACACACACACACACACACACACACACACACACACACAAAATACGTCACTCATAACGAGGATTTGTTAATGTTTAATGTTTAATATTCTAGTTAATCCTTCGATATCGTAACATCATTTTGTTGTTTATTTTCGCTATCTCCAAACAATTTATGGTTAATTTAGGAAAGAGCATTTGTAGCGATGGGTTAATCCGAACTGTAGCCTCTTCAGATCGGTAACATTTTGGTGTGATGGATAAAATTGTGTTGATAGAAAAAAGAAAACTAAATATGAGGTCCTAGTAGTGTAACAGGTTAATGACAGAGAGAATAGCGGTATAGTCCATCACAACAACTGTATTTTTTCGTCCTGCTCATATAAAATACGCCTTGTGACTACAATTTGTGATTTTACAATATATGAAGTGACTTGCGAATGCAAAAAATTTTTGACAGACCTGAACTTGGTTCTTGTGAAGTGTTTGGTATGAGGAAGGTGGGCGGGAGAAAAGGAGAAAGGGTACTGTGTTGAAATACGGTGGATAAAGACCTTTGAAAAAAAAAGAGGTGGCCTCGCACGGGTAGTATTTGCAAAGAGGGACTATGAGAGAGCACGATGAGGAAAGGAAATACATCGAGAAAATTACTGAAACTAACAAAGTGTAAATGAAGGACAGGCTAAAAAATCAAGGAGGTCCGGGGAGATTACGAGATCATTTTGGAAGGCACTCAATGATGTAAGGAGAACGAAAGGCCAGATGGGAGATACAGTATGGGAAGCGAATGGAGAAGCTGAAATATACTCTATTCGGGTGAGAATGGAGTAGATTGAGTACTCTGAAAATACAGTTGACTGTTACAATGATCAAGTGGGAGTGGTGGAAATCTTTATTAATGACAATTACATGGTGAGGAGGTAACCCGTTGCGGCAGGGTAGAAACGGATACGCGGAGAAAAACATTGCCGGTATAAAAGCTACACAGAATATGAAGCGCGAGGAAGCAGCAGATCTGAATGTGGTTACAACAGAGTGCCCACAGAAAGGAAGGGGAAGAAGGGGTTAGCCCAGCAGAGAGATTAGTTAGAAGTTTCGATGTATGATTGCATCGAAGTAAGGAACAGGAAGACTGGCACAGTGCATGTACCGGACTGTGCTTCAGGATAAAAGGCATCAGGCGACAAAATGGATGGCTCAGATTTTAAGAGGTACTATATAAATTTATGAAGAGTATCAGGTAAGGTATATAGAAGAGTGGAGACACGTTGATCAGTGCAACATATTTTTGAGGGAGTGTGTGGATCAGCTATTTGTTTTGAGAATCTTGTGAAATGTTGCTGTTATGGTCGTGGATAAAACAAATGACAAGAGGTGACACAGACACCTTGTGACAGACATTTTTAATTAAAGGAGTAGGACATGTGGACGAGCGGAAAGAAAGGAGGATAAATAGTTCGAGGCGAAAGTGGGGTTGCGTTGGGGATGCGTGATGTCTCAATGGCTGTTCAGTCTGTTTATAGAAGGGGTGGTGACAGATGTAGGGGCATTAGGGAGAGGGGCAAGTTTAAAAAATGCAGGAAGAGGAGGAATGAAGTTGGTTGCATAATATGCAGCTAATACTGATGAGCTGTATCTGATGTTGGAAGACATTTTATGAGAGTAGGAAATTGACAGTCGATGCCGAGAAAAAGTTACGTGATGACAACAGGGCACAATGAACCGAGACTAAACCTAAATGTGAATATTTTGGGAATCGTTAATTATTATAAGAACTGCAGGGTTGAAAAATCAGCAGAGGAAATATAGGGGCCTAAAGAACGCAAAAGGAGAGAAGAGGTAAAAGTATTAAGGGCACTAAAGAGCAAGTGGAAGGAATGACCAGCGTCTGTTCAAGCGAAAGTGGGTATATATGAATGCGTACGGCATAGTGGTGCTGACTACGCTGTATGGACATACGAGTAAATCCTCCAGCGGAAGCCCTGAAACTGAAGTAGGGTGAGATGATGTGAATGAATGAGATATGACACAGTTAGACTGAGGTGTGGAAGTAAATATATTATGCAAGAAAGGGTCGACCAGAGCGTAGTATGGTCATATGGGGAGAATGGGTGAATGAAGACTAATAAAGATGTGAAGATCAGAAGTGAAGGAATGAGGGGAAGGGAAAATTCAAGAAATAAGTGGAAGGACGAAATGAAGATTTCTGATAACATAGAGGCTTGGGCAGCGAGGAGGGTGAGAGTCGTGGGATGAACACAACAAAGTGGAAAGAAGTTATATAAGGCGGAATGAATTTACTAAACTAAGTGATGCATGCAATTCAGTGAGACAACCTCGATAAAACCGTATCAGATCCTCTACCTGTCCACGAAGAAAAGCACACTACCACAAAAAGGTGCAAAAGCAGGCAGGAGGAGTTCATGCCCCATCAGGTCTCCAACTACTTTTGAATATCCTGCCCTCTCACTGGTGGTGTTCCCATATAAGAACCACATGATGCCCCTGTGTTATGTCACTATCCTACCGGTGGTTCTCTGTCTCCTTTTTGCATATTCTGTGACATCTTGTTCCTCCTCCACATAAGTCAAGATGATCTAGTGGGCACTGTTTCAATCTCCAACAAACACCACTAAAATCACTTCTAACCCAACTCTAACCGAACAGACTCTTGTGGCCGTTAAAGTTGGTATTGCTGTGAAAGCAAACCACTATACTCCTACTGCCCTCCACTCACCAAACACCGATATTGACGGACCCTCTGACTGGGATGCAAAGAGGACAAGTTATTTTCTCCCTGCCACCAGGGTTCTCTCCCTCAAGAGTGATGTAAGCGATAATAACAAATCATAAGGGACCGTGATCAGTGTCACTCTGGGAGACTCCACCACACCTACACAAGTTACCTTTTTTACTCTATCTTCTCCCACCTTCCATCTTTTCTGTCTTTTCCGTTCCTTTCTCATTTACTCAGATCTTTCTTATACCCTTAGCGACATCTCTGTTTACGTGAAAGATTATTGTCTTCCTCATTCCCTAAACATATATCTCTCTCATGCCCACTAACATCCATAACTCAAATGCATTGTGTGTGTGTGTGTGTGTGTGTGTGTGTGTGTGTGTGTGTGTGTGTGTGTGTGTGTGAAATGCCACCTCTTGTCCAATATATATATATATATATATATATATATATATATATATATATATATATATATATATATATATATATATATATATATATACTTCCGGTTTACAGTCTTTCATCCAGATTATAGACACAACTGTTTTGGGTTACTCAGGAAGCTGTACACAGGTTGTCTACCAACCTATGTATTTTAATATTATGCATTATATAAACACTGCTGTATTGCATCTCCTCTTGGTTCTCAATTTTCTTTGCAACCTATATAATAAACAATCAATTACACCTGCATGAACAAATTTTATGGGAAAGGTACACATGGCGTTAACCATATCTTACTTTCTGCAAATACGAAGCGGTTTTTCCTTCGTACATGGTCCGAGAAGCAGCCCCTTAATCACTACACGATTCAAGCTGCTCTAAAACCCAGCGACAGTCCCAGTGATTTAGCTCCCCTCTTCCGAATTCCTATTTTTGTTGCTCTTCATACCTTTCCTTTCCGATCGCACCCTCATTCCTCCTTCCTATTTCCTCCTACGCCAGTGTGACCCAACCTAGGGAATGCGGACCACAGGGGGTACCTAACGGTTTCTGAAGGGGGTACGTGAAAACTTTTTTTTTTTTTTAATAATGAGTCTGAATTACACTACAGATTAACAATGGATTCCCTTATACCCGTTGGAAGCCAAGGTTCTTCTGCAATTGGCGTCAGCAAATACGTTTAAGTAATCACTTGCCCAATGACAGAAAAGTATTCGGGAGCCGAATGCTAATCGCCCGCCAGAATATGCTGTTGGCCAAGTTACAAGCTACTTACAAACCAAATGTGAAGAAAATTCGCAAAACTCTATGGAAATCAGTCAAAACGTTTCACAAAAAGCCAATCCATATTAAAGAAACTAGCTGATCTTTGGCAGCCATTTTGGTGACCTTGACCTTGACCCCAGGTGCCCATTTTCGTACACGTCCAAGATTTTGGCCATATCTTGATACCACGAAGGTTTCATGTTGATAGCTCAAGCAGTTCATGAGATATAATGGTAACAGATCCACAGACAATGACACACACACACACACACACACACACACACACACACACACACACACACACACACACACACACACACACACACAAACGGCGGGCAAAAACATCATCTTTCCGCCTTGCTAAAGGCGGGCGATTACAAAGCTTAAGAGCTGGAAGGCAGAAAAGGAGGGGTAAGAACAATAGCGGAGGAGATGCGAGGGAAAGAGGGAGGGAGACATGACTACTGGTTGTAAATCTAGTCTGAGTTATCATTGACAAATTGCACAGGTATACCATGCCAGAACACCTGTATGTTTTATAACAGGACTTGGAGCTCAGAGAAGAACACCCTGAAATAAGAAGAAAGCTTTCGAACGTCTTCAACCATTTGGGGTCGCTGTCCCTTGTACGGCGTCATTTTCGGCAGGGAACATAATCAAGAAAAAACAGAGAAACAGACTGGATACAGGCGTGGAATAAAGCTTCATCACTGGGACGGCATCACTAACGCCAAGAATACTATTAAGAATCAATAAGCAAAACTACATTTCTCACCAAACTGTAAATACGTTATATACCGTACACAGTTTTCTAGAGATCAGCATCAATGTAAAGGACTGCATGTCCACGAAATAATGACTGAGAATTACATTTTAATTCCTTATCATAAGACCTGTCACATATAAAAGTATAACTGTTTATTTATTGCATCACTAGCTGCAATTAAATGCATATATTACTGATGCAAAAATTAACTGTCAGAAGTTATGGCTCACTGAGGTAGTCTCAATTAAGAATGTGTGGTGGGTGTGGTGTTGTGTGTTAGGTGTAGTGTTGTGTGGTGGGTGTAGTGTCGTGTGGAAGGTGTAGTGTTGTGTGGTGGGTGTAGTGTTGTGTGGTGGGTGTAGTGCTGTGTGGTGGGTGTATGGTGTTTCTTCAGTGTATGTGTGTGTATGTAGAAGGGGTGCGGTGTGTTGAGTTGTGTAGGGAGTGGCAAGGTTGTCACGTTACCACAACAGATGACGCAACACTCTCACCTTCACCAGGGTCGTCAGTATATAAGATTGAGCCAGGCCTTTCGGAGCATCAGTCTCACTGCACCACTCCACGGGAAACATGATCTCCGCTAAGGTGAGCTCTTCTCCTTTTACGGGCATTTATAAGCTCATTTTCCCCCTCACAGTTAGGGTATATGCAATGTAGTAAACAGGACTACTTCTCGATTCTTACTTTAAGCTCAAACTTCATCATCATCCAGACTTCTTTTTGTTCTAATTATGGATGAAGTAAAGTTTTGGGTCCAGGAAGCATGGGAAGAGACAACTACGACAGGGAGAACTTAACCTCATTATGCCCTTTTTCACGCACTAATTATTATATCTATTGATTCCACCTTGGCTTACCACACTTTATCCCTCTACCAAACTCACTCACCTACACCCTTTCCATCACCCTATCGCTAGTTTCTCTGCGCCTCGCCATAGGGAAGGACCCTGTTCCGACCCTGACGAGGTGCTGTCTACCACAAGAAGGCGTCCGCTTGCTTGTGGTCGATGAGTTTGTTCGGCCAGACAGACAGGAATAGAGCAATGACAGCCAGCCTCTCCACACCTGTTCTCTTCATATGACCATACCATCTACGCACACTCTTTTCAACCCTACTGACAGTCTTTCGTATTCTTTATCTCAAACGAGTCACAGTCATTTTAATCTAATTACACGCACTCCACACACATTCTTCAATAACCCCATTGCCACTGCTCTTACTTGTTACTTTTGTTTCTCATGATACACCGAAGTCTCACATCCATGCATGAATGTGGGCACTAAAACACTTTCATGTACTCCTTTTGCAGCCTCCATACTCATACCTTGGCATAAAGTCTTTCATAGCACCAGCCTCTTCCATGGCCGTCATTAGGTGACCAAGGCAGACGTATGCAAGCATGGTGGAGCCTTTATAAACGAACACGAAAACTTCCTACACTGCTTTTCACTTTCCTTGCGCATTTTTTCCTCTCTTCTATTACTTCACTATGGTATCTAACTCCCTCGCCAATTCAAGTCTCTCTCCATTCATTATCAAATCGCATTTACAGTCACTTTCTCTCTCGGCAACCACTATTTTACTTCTATCAACATTTTTTTAGACGCATGACGCTCACATACATGAACAACAAACACCAATCTGCAAAGCTCTTGTTCACTTAGTAATCATATCCGTATGTATGTTGAAGTCATGGGGGCATCACATATCCTTGCCCCACTCCAACATTGCCCACATATATCCACTTGCCCTTACACACCTTCATTACCTTCATAAAACTCTATACAGCAATCAACAACTTTCCCTCCTTACCATACATACATAACACCTTTCATGATTCTTTTCTGTTTACCTCACGCTTTTTCCAGATTAACAAATGCCATATTCCTTACAGTCCTTTTCACAGGCATTAACCACTGTCTTATTGCAAGTATTTGATCTACAAATCCCCTAGCACTTGTAAGATCTCCCTATTCGTCACGCTCCAAGCATCTGCTGTACGTATTCCTTTATTCCTCTATGACTGTTCTTACACACACACATACAGTACTATATACTTTCCTACAACACTCAGCAGATATAGTCTCCATACCAGGAATATCAACAAGAACTTCCATATTAAGACATCTTACACTCGACTGGCACACTTACACTCGCCTAAAACATTTCATACCACCTTGTCCACTATGTTCATCATTTCTGCATACACCTCATCAGCACCAGAAGTCTCCCCGTTCGTCAACCGCTTTACGCATTTTTCACATTTACAGATGTCACTGGTTAAAGTACAGAATGTGCTTATGGAAAACAGGCACAACAAAACCTTGCAGTCACACTCCACAGCAAAAAACTCTATGATACCTTAAGGCTCACAACAAATGCACGCATTCGTTGACTGCGACTGCTGGACCCCTCTGACGTCTATACGCTTGTGAACCCCCAGGCTCGCAGGCTCAGACAAGCTTAGCAACCAAGGCTCAAGGAAAAGTCGAGTTACACGAGCCTGAGGAAAACCTAAATATCTCCAAAACTATGCGTCCAAGAGCAAAGTTAGGGGGCGCTGACCGCTTTCGACAATACACCTAACAGATTTCAACCTCCTCTACCCATTCTAAAAGGTTAAACGTAAAATTCTCAGAATATCAAAGCATACATGAACAGGGTCCATAATTAATACAATACCACGGTTAGCCTTTAAATCGTTTTTGTACTAGTTACTATAAAGGCAACGCTTTCGGTGAAAACACTTCCTCCTCCTCCTCCTGTAAAAGAGGCGTTCCACACTCACTCCTTCCTGCATGCTGAGGAGTGGGGAAAAACCACACGAAATATCAAAAGAAAAAGTTTGTCCTAATGTTGTTCCAGGATTCACAGGACGAGGTAAGTAAACATGAAAGATTCATCTAGTATGTTAAAAATATACATGAATGTAGATGCTAATATCTAACACGTCTGTATTCAGCTGTTGTTTGTGTCTGCGGTTGTGTTTGTGGCGGCAGCAGCACCCCGCCCTGAGAGTCCCCCCTCCTACGGACCACCACCACCCTCCTACAAGGAGCCAGGCATGCCTTATGAGTTCGCCTACGCCGTCAAGGACGACTATACCGGCAACGACTTTGGCCACGACGAGAGCAGCGACGGCCAAGTGACCTCCGGCTCCTACCGGGTGCTGCTTCCCGACGGCCGCAAACAGATCGTCACCTTCACGGCCGACCACCACAACGGCTACCTAGCCGACGTGGCCTACGAGGGCGAGGCTTCCTACCCCGCGCCTGCACCGCCAGCCTATGGACCTCCACCTCCCACATACGCCTAGGCATCAACAATCATACACTAACTTATTCTAACTGATACTCTGAACCCACCGTCTTTCAGGCGGCCGCCACATGGATATCTGATACATTATTTTTTGTAAATAAAAGCAACAGAAAAGACTAATTATCTGACTTAGCCTCCCTTTCCATCATCAATGATGAAAAGATTACTCCGCACAAAACACCTTTATATATCATAATGTGACTACAGCCAGCTTGTTTTCACTTGACAGAAATTAGCCTATCCAACAATCGTCACTGCTGGAAATTTAATATGTCTTGATTATGAGGCAGGAATAACTCTCCTTCGTTACGGGTAAAATAAACCCTCCAAACTGAATACATTTGGCCATTAACTGAACTGAATGGAGATAGGGACCTTTGTCAGGTGTGAGTAAACGCGCCATATTCGCTCTTGGCGCGCGCGCGTGCGTGCGTGCGTGCGTGCGTGCGTGCGTGCGTGTGTGTGTGTGTGTGTGTGTGTGTGTGTGTGTGTGTGTGTGTGTGTGTGTGTGTGTGTGTGTGTGTGTGTGTGTGTGTGTGTGTGTGTGTGTGTGATGAACATGACCTCCTCTTACTGCCTTAAACTTTAACCCTTTCAGCTGGCTGGACAGAGAGTGGCTGGGGTGGGATGATGGCGGAGGGTTGGAGAGGGTGGGAGGAGTACAACTTGTGAATACATGTGCTGGATATGGGCAAATTTTAATATAAGGGGGCAAATAAATAGGCGGGCAGGAGAGCAAGGAGTGAGTAGGATAGGCTGGAATAGTGGGGTGGGGGGACAGGGAGGGAGAGGAAGATGGCTGTCGTGAGCTGGGCATGGTGGACGCTTACCCCCCTTCAGTCAGGTATACACCTAAGCTAATACAGAAATACAAGATAATACGTGTTACATATATCCCTACGACTTTTTTCTTTTTTAGCCCAAAACAGACTTTTTTGGACTGAAGGCGTCAGATAAAGCCTTCATAAATCCCTTCGGTACGGCAGGTCTTTCTACGCTGAAGGAAATCGTCTGGAGGTAACAAGAGAATCTATCTATCTATCTATATACCTAGGCTGCTTCCCCCGAGGAAAGGGAGGTAGCCGAGACAGGACGACACACTCCCCACTTACTCATCCATTCAAACACATTCATTCGCATCTTAGCCCCAAAGGGGAGAACGGACAGATCCTCACCGCACCACACCGCACAAGGGTCAACTGCGCAATGCAATCAGTGACATCTGCAACAGGGCCTGACAGCAGAACTGGTTTACCCCTGCCACATCATAACAGGAATGAAGGTATTTAGTTGAAGTCTATCCTTAGCAGAACAGGAAAGTATGAACCCACCCCATATACCTGGTGTCTTGTAAGGCAGGTAAAAATCTGTATTACCGTAAGACAGGTGATAAGAAATGTTAGTCATCAACGCGGGGCGATTCTTATGTGCTGCGAAGACGACCCAGTAGCGTTAACAGTCTCAACCCTGAATCATTTATCCAAATAATACTCCCACTGTCACACCCACGCCCAAACCGACAGACTGAGCCGCCCCCATAACACCTAAGATATCCTGGGGCGAGTTTCTAAAGAAGCGTTACTTATGAACCACTCTGCAAATAAAAGAAAGCAGGGCTGTGAATCTGACCAACATTTTACAACACATTACATAATTAATCTTGTTTCGTTTCATTTCGTATTTAGTGTTTCATCCTTTATTGTTCCACCAGGTGCGTAGAGGCCCAGGAATAGGCTTCTTAGTCCAGACAACGCAAAAGTGACTCCAATTTTTTCACCTTCACTTGGCCCAGATCTTCGTCCATTTCCGGCTTATTTCACGGAACTCAGTGACAGAAAAAGACAACACTACGGCTCTACTTTCTTTCCATACATTTTCATGACTTGCATCATATTCTAGTGTTACTCTATTGTTACAGCTTAGGATTCAAGATTGAGAAATGGCAGTTTTAGGCCAAGTTAGAGTAAAGGAGTACAGTTGCGTGGTAATATGCTAGCGATAACTCCAAACCATTCGCAGGATATAGAGCCACTGGGCCACGTATGGTGCTTTATAATTTGGACCATTTTGATGAACACATTCTTTAAGTAATGTACTTTAAAACTTGTGATTAATAAAATATTCATTTATCTATTCATCTAATTATCTGTGTAAGTGTCTGCATATCTGTCTGTCTATCTACCTGTGTGCATATATAAATACCTACTATCTATCTATCTGTATATCTATCTACCTATTATCTATCTATCCATCTATCTATCTACTTATCTATATATCTCTCTACCTATCAATTCATCAATCTACTTCTTGCAGTTACCGGTGTATTTCAATCAGTTTAGGAGGGTCTTTTGGTAGTATAAGAGTTAAATATATCAGCATCTATACCCTCCAGTGCGGGAAGTATACCTTGATCTGAATAAATCGTCACAGCACTAATACGCTACAAACAAGAAGGAACAATCACAGAACGAAGAACCCACGCCTTACAATTAATTTAAGGGCCGATTGTTAGACCTGAATCTTGCTTTACCCTACAGTACTTCACTTTACTTTGATCTACGCCTAATCGTTCCCAAAATCGAACTATTTCATCCTTTCCTGACCCTCACACCTTCCGCTAGATCAGAACTGTTTGATTTGACCTTGTCTTGTGGTCTTGATCTTCGACCTATTGCATTAAAGTCTTCATCCATCGCTGACCGTCTGTCCGTCCACCAAGTTTAGTCTACATCGAGACCAAATTTTGGGGGAAGGCGGTGAACGTGCCGGTACAGAGGTGGCCTACTCTTCCAATGGAAGGGGATTCGAATCCCGGCCTTAGCACGGAACGGTTGAAAGGATTTTAATTCTGTTCAAGTAAACTTTACTGGTCTACCGAAGACACGGCGTAAAAATACCCCCGCTAATACCAGTACACCAGTCCTGTATCAGACAGCACTAGCATATCTTCAGTGTGGACAGATTGGTGTCTGCGCCGAAGTGGTAACACGTGGAAGTGAATGGTACGTAGGAGGACTGCTGGGCCTCAAGGGAACGGGCTGTTCAGCCTATGTCCAGAGCTGGAAACAATAAAAAATGACATTACCATTTACCGAATTGTTTTCAAAATCGAATCCCTTTATTCTTGCTTTACCCTGAACCTGTCCACGAAGTTTGGTTTATAATGGACAATAAAGCGGCTAAGTTGACCCTTCCATGTGGCGTTGACCTTTAACGTACTATTCGAAGAAAGCAGGTCAGTCCCTTGACTGATCCTCAACGCTTCCACCGAGCTTGGATAAATTGGATCAAAACTGAGTTATTTTGCAAACACACTGATAAACACACGCAGAGTAAATCATACTATTTTCCAAGTTATCGCTCTCGCTGGTGTTATTACGTCATCGGCCTGAAGGGGTTAATGTCACTGTGGGGTGAGTGCAAGAGCGCACAGTTGAGCGGTAGGTGAGTAGAGACGGTGTATAGGAAGAGCAAAAGGCAGGTTGTTGTTGCATAACCCCGATCTTTGGGGCCAAGACGACCCGTCGTTCACAGGTTAAGCAACTGCTTCCCTGGGTCCATCCTATAGGTACTATGCAGTATAGTAAGTATATACACCATGCAGGGATCTGATGCCCCTTTGTGGTAGACAGCGTCTTACCAGGGTCCTTCCCACTGCGAGGTGCAATAAAATATCAGATTTGGCTCCCGGGTTGACGCCGCAGCTGTTTCACTCTACCCAGGATGCACAGCGTCACCATCTGTACAGTAGGTTCCTCATCAACGCCATTAAAACACGGTATATCTGTCAAGTGATATTTTGGTTACAAAATACTAACTCCTTCAGTACAGTGATGTGTGAATAAAATCGTCTTCCAGTAGCTAAAAAAAAAAATAATAAAAATAAAAAAATACGTCACTGAGTTCATGGGGTTAAGAAATCAGGATTACAAATTATCCACTGCCAACCCCTTCGTTTTGAATGGACGCATGAAGTCATTGTACTCAGCTACCACAAGACGATTTGGTTCAGCTGAGAGATATTAAGTGGTAAGAAAACTGCCTGGAGTAACCTTTGCAGAGCTTAGAAATTCCTTGTCAGAATGAAAGGGTCTGGACTGGCCCGAACAGAATACCCAAAATGTGGTTATGGCAGCGAAAGGGTTGAGTTATAACTTTTGCACTGACCCGAGCTACTGATGGAGGATATAACAGTTTGAATGCTGATCACGAGGCCTAACAGAGATGATCATAAGGATGGCAATTACACTAAGATGACAGTGATATTAAACTTCGATTTGTATCTACCTATCTGTCTGTCAATCTATACCCAGATGCCTTAATCCCGTAGGAGTGGCCACCAACAAATCGCCTTCTCGTCGTCCTCACCTCTACCATTTGGCTGTCCTCCCTCCAACTCAGTCCCCTCTTTCTCATAGTTCTCTCCACTCCATCTATCCACCCCATCCTCGGTCTCCCCTTTCCCCTCTCCCCCTCCACTTGGGTTTGCTGCCGTTTATAAAGATGTACTGCTGAAAGGTGGTAATGAGAACAGTGAAGATATACAATTAACGCTCTTACACGCCTGTTTCTCATTCTAAGCTCAGTAAAAATCGTCCTAAGCTTAATAAAATCGCCCGAAGTTAGCTGGAATGGAACACTAAGGCTTTCACGACCACGGGAGGGTTGACAGTGGCGGTATTAACACTCAGGTTGCTAGGACTCACCTGAATAAAAACTTCTGGTTAGATGGAATAAAATACTAGAGCTGTCCCCACCACAAGAGGGTAAATAATGATGATGATGATGATGATGATGATGGTAGTGGTGGTGGTGAAGATAACGACGAAGACGACGACGTTGATGATGATGAAAGTCACAAGTGGAGTACTACAAGATCAGTATTAACTCCTATTATGTTCTCTGATATGCTATACAGAACCACGTCGAAAACAGACACACAAACGGCATAAAACTATCGAATCGAGTTTAAACAGAAATGGAGACTGAGAAGATTTGTGAGGAACAGGTAAAATGATGCCACTGACACGATAACATGAAATATATACAAAAGTCGAATTTTGAAAAAGAGGAAGGCTAATGAAAACGGTAATAAAAAAAAAAAAAGGACACCATAATAACACCACAATAAGAGTGAGAATAATAAGAAAAACAGAAGCAAACAAAAGTAAAGAAGGTACAGAAAATATGAATGAAAAAACAAGCGAGATAGAATAGCAAAAATAAAAGACTAAATGCAAAAACATAGGGAGAATAACAACAAAAATGTAAACAAAAGTAAGAGAGAGATGAACAATGAAAAAGCAACAGAGAATAACTGCAAAAACAGTAAGAAAATTTCATGAAAAAATTGACAACTAGAATAACAATAAAAAAGCAATAGAGAACATATCAATTGCTTTATTACAAGTCGGTCAGGCTCCTTAAGACGTGATGTGCTCAGATACTGCCGTGGTGTGGAAGTCTGTAGGCTCCTGTCCTGTTCTGTGGGTGTTTCGAGAGAGTGTACATGTCTGAAAGTGGGTGAGTGAGAATGTCTGAAAGTGATGATGCCTGAAAATTAGGATGTTTGAGAGTGAGGATGTCTGAAAGTGAAGATGTCTGAGTGAGGATGTTTGAGAGTGAATATGTCTGAACGTGGGTGTAGAAAGTGGAAAAACATGACAGCAGATAAGAGGTGACTCAATATATACTGATCAGTTAAGAGAACATGTGGATTTGAGCAATAAGGAGTGAGAGAGAATAATGCATAATGGAAGTGGAAAATACCTTAGTTCAATATATAAAAGTGGCTGAAGGTAATAGGAGGAATTAGGGGTGACTGGAGGTATTAGGTATCAGGGGGAATGGAAGCACTCACACTGTCGTACGTGTGAGAGATTTAGGCACAGAATACATATAAAAAAAACACGAGTAAGAGCAGTGGAGATTGACTGTAGGCCCCGTAAAAGTCAATGATCATACGTTAAAAAGGTGTGTTGAAATGGAGTGGTCACATACAGGGAATAAATATGTGACTGCGGTAGTGGCTATGTGAGAGAGCGCGAGGTATGGTGAGTGAAGAAGTAAAAGAAATGACGTGATAACTGAATGGATCAAGGCTGAAAGGGGGGTGGACACGATACTTACAGCTGTGTGTGTGTGTGTGTGTGTGTGTGTGTGTGTGTGTGTGTGTGTGTGTGTGTGTGTGTGTGTGTGTGTGTGTGTGTGTGTGTGTGTGTGTGTGTGTGTGTGTGTGTGTGTGTGTGTTTTACTATTCACAAAATACTGAATGTCTAAACTCCGCAGGCGTTTATGGTGTGACTTGCATTGGATGGCGCAATTTTCCGGACTGAATACCAAAAATCTTTAAGAAAAACTGACAAAGAAGCTTATCAGTTCTTTTTTCTGGACCCTTTTCATTTCAGAGTCATGGGAAAGTAGAGCAGGATGATGATGGTTATTGATTTTAATGATGAATCACATAACACTTAAATTTCTGAAGAACTGAATGATTTTACTAATATATATACACATTTACTTAACTCCTTGAATCACATCATATCATAGGGGGGAGGCCGTGGCTCAATAGGCAGAGAGGTGGCTTGCAGTCCTACTGGACCTAGGTTCAAATCCCCGCTGGGGCAGGGAATATTATAAGGATTTGAATTTCATAAAATCAGGCTTTGCTGATCTACCAGAAGACCCGCCGACATGTCGTAAAAATACCCCCCGCCAATACCAATACACCAGTCCTGTGTAAGACAGCCCTAGCATGGATTCAATATGGACGGTGGGTGTTAGCGCCGAAGTGGTGACATGTAGTGGTGTATGGTATGTAGGAGGACTACTGGGCCTTGGCAGCAGGCTGTGAAGCTTATGCCCAGAATCGGACAAAAAAACAAAAAAAAAAATCAGAACTCTACAATTTCTCTAAATTTTTCACATGTACGAACAACAGAGTTGTAACCTGAGTGTCCTTGGTACTTGTTCCTTGGCGATTTATTTTGCACATTACACTTTATTATCCTCTTTTATTACTGATGCAGATTATGTTGATACTAAAGCGATATAAATAATATTCAAAGGAAAGTTAAAGCGTAATATCCGGAAGAAATCGCTAGGGAAGAGATACTACGAAGTCACCTAGGCAACTTAAAATACGGCGATAGCATTCCTAAAAATTCCTGAAGCGACCATTGATTTCCTTGATCCCGGGTTAAAATAAAAATCTAAACGACCATTAATTACCTTGACCCTATTAATCCTGGGTAAAAGAAAATGCCAAACACAACCATTAACTACTCTGACCTCATTAACCACCTACTGACCTCATTAAATAACTCCACAAGACCTAGGAATGAGCAGGTTTGGTCCTGGAAGTGGCTGTTACGCTCGTGTCTCTATTATTATCTGCAGGTCAAGTGGTAAGTGAACCTAAGTGGGGGTAACTATGACAGACCACACACTCTCCAACAACCTTCCACTAAACGCTGCAGCCACACCCATCATTATACTGCGGTTGTTACTCTAGGTGGTGGTGGTGGGGGTGGTGGTGAAGAAGAGTGAAGGTGGTGACGTCACACACGTTGGGAGTATATAAAGACGGGCGACCAAGTTACCCCATCAGTTTCTGTTCACCCAGACACACAGTAACATCACCATGGTCTCACTAAAGGTCACCAGTACTCACACTCTTACTAAATCTTTGTCTCCTATTGTGATAAACCAAAATACAATTACAGTTTTCCCCCATTTTCATCAGACTTGCAGTCTTGTGGCGACCAGTTCAAAAATATCAACATATGATCAAAGGGGTCCAGTCCTAAGTATGATACTTCGTGGATACATATTACGCAGAAATACACAGCTTAATATACCAGAATATCTATACAGCTGGCGATTTATAGTGCTAGCCCTTATGACGTGCACTGCACTGTATATAATGAAAATACACACACACACACACACACACACACACACACACAGGATATATATATATATATATATATATATATATATATATATATATATATATATATATATATATATATATATATATATATATTCATTTCCAATACCCAGCCTCCTGATGGCCTTTCATGGCTCCTCTCAACCTCCATATCACTCAGATAAATCCTATTCATCACCCTTTTCTTCTTCATTCTCCCTACATAACTATGGGAACATAACTACGATTCATTTACTTCATATAAGTTACTAATACAAACACATAATTATATGCATTTTCATTTAAGAAGCAAACTTCGGGAAATGTCATGCTTTTGCTTACAGATGTGGCCTCTGTAATTCTGTTCCATCTGTTAGCCTTGGTCCAGTTTCTTGCCTTACATTTTTCGTTTTTTTCACATTCGACACTAATGTTTCTTTGCACTACAGTTTCCGTTTTTTAGATAAATTCTTATCCGTTTCAGATTCCAAATGTAAGTAGTAACTCGTTCTTTATGGAAAACCATTTTCTTTTTGTGTCCACAGTTTGTGTTGGTGGCTGCGGTAGTGGCAGTGGCGGCAGCAGCACCCAACCCCGAGAGCCCTCCATCCTACGGACCACCACCACCCTCATACAAGGAGCCAGGCATGCCCTACGACTTCGCCTACGCCGTCAAGGACGACTATACCGGCAACGACTTCGCCCACGACGAGAGCAGCGACGGCCAGGTGACCTCCGGCTCCTACCGGGTGCTGCTTCCCGACGGCCGCACACAGATCGTCACCTTCACGGCCGACCATCACAACGGCTACGTAGCCAACGTGGCCTACGAGGGCGAGGCCTCCTACCCCGCGCCTGCACCGCCAGCCTATGGACCTCCACCACCACACTACGCCTAGGCATCACCCGACATACTGTACTGTACACTAACTTATTACGAACATAACTGACCGTCTTTTGACGGTCGCCACATGGACTTTTATACATCATATTTGTAAATAAAAGCATACAAGAATTACCCAGGCTAATTATTATTCCTTTGTAGTCGTATAACGTTACCATCATGACTTTCCACAAGGCAGTGTACTGGGCCTATTGTTATTTATTATTTACACTCACTAATAAGCTCTACTCTTCTGCAAATGTTGCAACTCTACTTTCAGTTACTTCTTCTGATTCAGAGTCAACAATCAGTGACTCCTTGAAGAGGGATTAAATTTTATAAATCATAATACTATGACGAACACAATGGGATATACAGCTTGATTCACCGAAAATCAAAAGAATGGTCGTCACTCACTCTCATACTGGTTTCCTATTGTACGGTACTGTTTATTTAAATGGTACTCCGTTAACAGAATCTACCGATTTGGAACTTCATGGCATCACAGGTGATTCAAAGCTAACATGCTGAGAAGCACATTAAGCCATTAGCTTTAGATGCTTCGCAGGTTCTTGCAATAATTTGGAAGCTTGCAAAGTTTTTGGTGACTCGGTTTCTTCAGCTACCTTAATTATCTTCCCTCTCCCGGAGTGATGTTCACTAGCATGGTCCTCGCCATTCCCTGCCACTTAATGCTTTTAGAAATTGTTTACGGAAGTGCTAGGTTTGTGTGAGGATCTCTGATTTAAGCCATCGTCGTGCTGCTGACTGTTTATGCTTGCTGTTTAAGTTTGTTTTGAGCACAACTCATCCTATGCATGCTTGTCTCACTGATCTGTATGAATAAAATAACTAGATTTTGTGTGTGTGTGTGTGTGTGTGTGTGTGTGTGTGTGTGTGTGAGTGTGTGTGTGTGTGTGTGTGTGTGTGTGTGTGTGTGATCTGGACCAAGCTTGGTAGATGAAATGAGGACCACCCAAGAGGTTAACCTATCGATTTTTTCAAAACAACTGGTCAAAGGCCAAGGTCAAATGGCAAGGTCAACTTCAACGATTATTATTCGATGTACAGTAAACTCTGTGGAAAGATATAGATTGAAAGAGGGATAAAGATTCAGTTTTTAAAATAATCATTCAGAGGTCAAGGCCAGAGGAAAAGGTCAAAGGTCAAGGTCAGAGGAAAAGGACAAAAGTCAATGTTACAAGAAAGGTCAAAGGTCAGGTCAGAGGAAAGAGTCAAAGGTCAAGGTCACTGGACATTCAACTCAGATTTATTTGATTTATTAACCAACGTTGATGGAAGGGTCATGGGTAATGTAAGAATGAAGTAATTAGATTTTGAGAGCAATATGTTGAAGGTCACAGTCACAGAGCATGGTTAAGTAGTATATAGGTCCTTAGACCAGTTGGTGGATGCGGGTGTTCCATTCTCTGGGCGTTCATTCTTAATATATAACCTCCGCCAACGAAGTTGGAGGACGTTATGCATTCACCTATGTTTGTCTGTTCACACGGTATCTCCAAAAGTTTTCAATGAATTTCAATGAAATGTTGTGAAAGGGTGGGCCATGGGCCAAGAATGAATTGATTAAATTTGGGGGCAGATCCGAATCCGAAGTATCCCGCACAATATCTCCAAAAGTTCTCACTGAATTTCAATGAAATTTTGTGCAAGGGTGGGCTATACGCTAAGAAAAAACTGATTAAATCTGGAGGCAGATCCGGATCCTAAGTATCATGCACAGTATCTCCAAAAGTTCTAAATGAATTTCAATACAATTTTGTGGATGTGTGGGCCATGGATCAAAGAACAATTGATTAAATTTTGGGGCGGAGCCAGGTCCTATGTATTCCACACAATATCTCCACGGATCTGGATTCAGATCCATTTTAATGGCAATGGCACTGGCGGAAGTATACGCTCTGTGAGTGCTTTCTAGGTCTGAATGAATGAGGCACACTAATGTAGTCATCTGATTACCTCGGGTGAAAGGGTTAGGTTTTGGTATAATGGCTCCACAAGTATTGGTCCATACATCACGCGAGTCGGTCTGAACACACAGGCGATGGCTGATTCCATTCCTCACTGGAAAATCTGACTTTATGGTGTATCATATCACTTGCTTGGGACGTTTCCGAGTCACTGTTGTTATCACAGTTCAGTACTCAGATGATCAATTTAATCACCCCGGACATCACAAGCTATACTGACTGTTCAGGAATTTTAGGATATCATCACCCCCCTCCTGCCCGATACTTTTTTGAGCTATTGGTATGTCTGAGCCCACGAGAGGAATACCGTTCTAAACAAGTTCGTGTGGCCAATACACCAAGAGGTGCCATGCTGAGTCCCTTCTGAACTAAAGGCATCAGGTCAAGCCAACTGCAGCAGCTTTCAGCAACCATGGTAGCGTATATAGTAAGCTGCTGACAATGGCTACGCTTATTACGAACAAGCGAGAGATGTTTACTCTGTTAAGTCTGGATAGGAGTTGCCCGGCCCGACCCGACCGTCACGCTCAGCAGAAACTAATAACTTTACTCCTATGTGAAGTAGAGTTGAAATTCTTTCTGCATGTGATACACTCATGCAATAAATTTTGTTATCAACTAAAAGCCCACCCATAAAGGCGTAGGAGCCCCATGGAATCTCGAGTTTTCCGAGGGAGTGTTCGGCTCTAATCGGTGAACGCCTCAGTTACATAATCAAACTTTAAAAAGATTTTTCGTTGTACATTGCATTTTTTAGCATCAGCTCCAGCTATTAAATATCGGAGATCCCGCCCATAATTTTATATCAGAGGGAAATTGTGATAACAAGGCTCTCGCTCGCTCGGCACGCGCTCACAGAGCGCACTTTATTAGTAAATACCACTGGCATGTGGCCAGTATGGAGAAAGTGTGAGGAGCCTGGTGATTCAAGGGGGTAGGCTAATGTTTTGGGATCAAAATTTTTCCATCATGCAACTTGGGTATATTGATATCCCGAGATACTTGATGCTTCCGTCAGTCGAGGTTGTCCAGAGTTTACACAGTGTCGTTTTGTTGTCGTACGTGTGAAGCAAAAAATGCATCAAGAAAAATATTCACGGTGAAATAGTTTTCGCGGTAAAGAAGTATTCACGGACCAGAAGCACCGAGTCAACGGAATAAGGCAGAAATACGACAGCCAAGCCTTTCAGTTAGAGTGTTTAGTATGCTGCCTTGACAAAACAAAATCCAACTGATAAACTACATATAAAAAACATTTATGACCAGACTACCTGAATGAGTCAGAACACATTCTTATACTGTTTTGCACTGTTTGATATCAGTTTTAAAATTCAAAAATAGAAAAACATTAAAGGTAACACCTCAAAAGTAGTCTATCCCCTTAACCCATTCAATTCTATGAAGGGTTATTCCATTTTATTCTTGTCAATACCAAACAACTTTATTCAGATAAAACTCTGGTAATGACTGCGTAGTTGAAGGCTTTATCTAACTCCCCAGCTCGAAAAAATTCTCATTAGCTGAATAAAATCGTCTGGTGGCTGGGATAATAAACTATACTGTACAGTATATCACCGTAGTGAAGGGCTTAACACGTCACCGAATGCCAGTCAAGCAGCCAGAGACAGTCGGTATGATTGCACATATTGTCCAAGAGAAGGTCACTAAGGAAACACGTTTCTGGAGGTACTCGTGCTGTGGTGTGGGCGTCATGCTGTTTGGTAAGGACAACGACCATGTAGCGAGGGATGATGTCTGCATAGGTAACGATGAAATTAAAACCTCACGTGGGCGGAAGGTCCACTGCATCTATTAAGACCCTCTTCATGGGCTGGATATAATGGAACTTATGCACACCCGTTTGTGATTACAGTCTAAGTAGATCTGACAGATGCAACAATTTACAATTACTTTTTCTGCTGTTTCTGTACTGCCTAACATGAAATGCATTTTTCTAAACTTTTAAGCTGTTGTGCCCTTTCGAAGGCTGTGACGGACACAAGAGAACTGGACCTATGTTATTATAAACTTTTACCAAAAATCATGTATAGAATCATCACCTTTGGTTAAGTTCTGGGACACTCCGTATATATGAGTGGTGTGTGTGTGTGTGTGTGTGTGTGTATTATATATATATATATATATATATATATATATATATATATATATATATATATATATATATATATATATATGCATGAGAGAGAGAGAGAGAGAGAGAGAGAGAGAGAGATGTGATAAACTCAGCAGTGTCGTTCTGCCAGACATGAGTCAGCGCGAGTAGGTTGTTAATGAAGACGGCCGGGCAGGTGTTTGAGAGGGGCTGGCATCTCTTTCTCACGGGTATAATTTCACAAATGCTACATGCCAAACGACGTGAGCGTGCGAGAGAAACTGATAGACAGACAGACAAACAGATAGATAAATAGATAGGTAGATAGATAGACAAATAGATATACAGTAGATAGAGATATAGATAGAGACACACACACACACACACAGTATCTTCCATCTCTCTCTCTCTCTCTCTCTCTCTCTCTCTCTCTTTACACTCGGCAGCAAGTCTTGTCACCTCTCCTTCTCTCTCCATGGACTTTGAAATTTAGTCTCGTGATTCTACAGCAACTGACAATTATTATTTTTTTTCCGTACATCAGTGTCATCTGCGTCATTTGCTCTTAATCCAAGACACTGATTTTCTAAGTCCGTAAACAGAAATTCAGGAGAAATGGATGGACTTTAGTTTGCGACTATAGAAGAGTATGTGAGTGAATGAAATCCAAGTGTCAGATAGCAAAGATCATATGGCACTATGTCATGATCTGATGGTATAGTAGGGAGCAGGGAGGACACGGCAGGGGATAATCACTAACTAAAAGGGAAATTTTAGATTAGGTGTAGGATATGGATGGATGGAATATTGAACTAGCACCAAGCCATAATGCTCGTGTGGTTAATTGGATCTAAGGCTAGCGCTGAAGTGGTCTTGGCGGGAAAGTGGTGTAAGAGAGAAAACGTCGACGTCAGTTGGAAGTCCTTATTCATGTCAGGAAACCACATGTCTAACCTGATAGGAGTAGAGGGAAAATAAAGGCCGGATGAAACATGAAATTATCAATATGAGAGGTGGGACAGAAGAGAAGAGGACAGTAAAAAAAGAAACATGGGAGACAAAATGGCCCTTTTTAGTCGCCTCGTACGACAAGCAGGGATACTGGAGAAATATTCTTCCCCTCCCCCTCCTCCCCACAGGAAGCGATAGTATGGGAGCAAGTTCATTTACCTCACTTACCTCGGGGACTTCTCTCTCTCTCTGTCTATCTGTCTGTCTGTCTGTCTGTCTCTCTCTCTCTCTCTCTCTCTCTCTCTCTCTCTCTCTCTCTCTCTCTCTCTCTCTCTCTCCTTGCCATCTCCAAACAAATTTTTTCAGCTTAGGAGAGACTTTTCAAACTGGACGGGTTAACTATAGCCTTAACAAACCCATTCAATATAACCGGCCTTTCCTAAGTGTACTAAAATCGTCTGGCGGCAGCAAGAATGAGCAAAGATGGACGTCTCTCGGAATCAGACGGTTTGGGAAGGACGGTTAATATACAAACAAAATTCCGTATCCTGTTTAATCTGGATGCTGGACAGGGACGCCTTCACGTGGTGGCACAGATATAACCAGGGGACTTATCTATACAAATGTCCCTCAAATATTTCCCTATCCCCGAAAAGGAGGATGATGGCTGCGGAACGGCAACTTCGTATTGTTTTACTTTTTTTTTTCTTTTACCGTCCCTTTCAACTACGATAACAGTAAATATAAAAGTCTAATAAATATACTTCGCAGTGCACTACAACATAAGGCAGTGTACAGAAGGCTATCCCATATATGTGGAGAAATTAAGGCACTGAACAAAGTCAAGATCACGTTCCTAGAGAGAAAGAGAGAGAGAGAGAGAGAGGGAGAGAGCCGTCATACACCACAGGAAACTGACAGGGAGAAAGGAGACAGAAAAAACCGAGAGCGGTAATCAGAAATGGGGCTGGGATGGGAGACAATGGCGAGGCGTAATTCAAGAGACAGGGAAAGTTGGTGCAAACAGACAGGCAGAAACGTGGCCAGAAAAATACGAGACAGAACAGTGGACGAAGCGAACCAGAAACGAGGCTGAGGGGGGAAAAAATACGAATGAGATAATTAATGAGAGAGGAAAAGTAGGTGGAGCTATCACACAACGCTGTGGAAAATTAGAAAGCATTCATAGAGTGCATACCTCCGTCAATACCAATATAATTTACGATTTATAGCTGTAGTTCCTCTTTCCTACCAAACGAATATTTTTACGGTCTCAGGTAGTTAATACATTTTATGGTCTAAGTTTGCTCTGCTATACAGTCTCAGAGAGCGCATACTTCCACCAAAGCCAACAGATCTTATTATTTATTCCTGCATCCAAATCTAATTAGCTTTTCCTTGACCCACCACCCAGCTACCCATCAAATTTGACTGAAAGCCGGTCACAACTTTTCGAGATAACTTGTATCCAAACAGACAGACTCGGGTGAATACATGACCTCCGTCCAACTCCGGTCATGTGTGGTCCAAATCAGATAAAAGCTGTTTTAGGTATTTTGATCAGACACAGACACACGGGTCGAACTTTAATCTCGTCTTGTGACTTTATTCACTGACTGATTGTGATGTCATTCTTTCTTGATACCCTCATCCTTTTTTAATCAAAACTGGATAAAAACAACCAGAGCTGACTTTGATAAGCCAAACTATGACCTAATCCTGTGACCTTGACCTTTGACTTATTGCTGTAAAAAAGAAAAGAAAAAGAAACTCCTTGGATATCCCTCAATCCATCTACAACGTCTGGTTATCATAAAATAAAACTGCTAAAGTTAATACACGCGCGCACACACACGCACACACACGCACACTCGCACACACACACACACACACACACACACACACACACACACACACACACACACACACACACACAGTGGCCAATACAGCCGAAAAATGCCTAAAAATTTTCCGCTAGGGAAGAGTACTAAAATTTATATTATTCTTGTTTGTTAGGCCAGTCATGGCAAGGAGTACCATTTTTAAACTGTCATGAAAATTGCTTTCCAGTGGTGGCAGTCATTTTCCAGAAAAAGCTAAATGTAGCTAAAAAAATAAATAAATAAATAAATAAACCCTGCTCGCTCACACACATTTCACACCGATTTGTGCACGACTTATTTATATATATATATATATATATATATATATATATATATATATATATATATATATATATATATATATATATATATATATTGCCAGACGCCTCAATCCCGTTTGAGGTGGCCACAAACAAATCGCCTCCAAGTCGCCCTGTCCCCCGTCATCTCACTGCCCTGCTCCCAACTCACACACACAGTGGCCATATACCTCTCCACCCCATCCCTCCATCTCATGCCTCCCCTCCCTCTTCCCGCTAGGGAAGAGTACTAAAATACACTCTCTTCTTCAGTCTTTCACCCTACATCCTCTCCACCTGGCCAAACCATTTTTAAACTGTTCATGAAAATTGCTTTCCAGTGGTGGCAGTCATTTTCCACATCAACACCACGAAGCTCCTTTATATCCTCATTCGTCAGCCTGTCTCTCCATGTGACTCCACAGGCTCCTCTTAAATAACCGATTTGTGCACTGCGCTCACTATATATATATATATATATATATATATATATATATATATATATATATATATATATATATATATATATATATATATATCGATCATAAATACATTATGCCCCAGAATCCCAGGCCTGACAGAACGTAAATACAGTATGTCTCGGAATCCCAAGCCTGATCGCTCGTAAATGCAGTACAGGTATGTGAAATTGACGTATAAATATAAAGAACACGGATAATCAGAATATCAATAGGAAGAACACGTTCTTAGCCAA
This sequence comes from Coenobita brevimanus, assembly GCF_032717465.1. Classification (NCBI taxonomy): domain Eukaryota; kingdom Metazoa; phylum Arthropoda; class Malacostraca; order Decapoda; family Coenobitidae; genus Coenobita; species Coenobita brevimanus. The sequence goes on along the minus strand of NC_137043.1, from coordinate 26,893,003 downwards.
TTAAACGGGACTGTTGGGAGAAAGTGTCAATCTACGGACAAGTTTACACCTTGACTCCCTTCTCCTCACCCTTTGGTGAGCAAGTGGACGTGGTGACATGCCCACTGCGTTGGTATATAAAAGCACGCACACTGCAGGTCAGTATCAGTTCTCGCATCATCGTTTACATAGCAACATGGTCGCCAAAATCATCATTACGGTAGGACATGTGAAATACGTCATCATCATCATCATCATAACCCTTCTTTCCACAAGTTGACTGGTCAGGTTGTTGTTGCTGTTGTTGTTTAACCCGGGCCTGTCTGGCCGAGCAGACCCATCGACCACAGGTAAACAAATGCTTCTGTGGGGCCGTCCTACAGGTAAAGTACAGTATGTACACTGTACAGGGATCCAGTGCGCCCTTGTGGTAGACAGCGCTTCACCAGATCGAACTAGGGTCATTCCCACGGCGTTGTGCAAAGAAATATGTGGAGGTTATGTTCCCGGGTGGACACCGCAACTGCTCCACCCAGGGTCACAGCGCCACCACGTGTAGGCTCTTCGTGAGCGCCATATAGGACAGGGAGAATCTAAAAATATCATAAGGAAAGCATGAAAATATAACTGTCAGAAGAGTAACTAGTGAAATTAGTCATGCATCCAGGCACTCATCATTCAACCCCTCGAGGTTCCCGGCATCACCTCAAAGACAATGGGTCACACAAAAATATACCGTATTTCATAACTCCCGTGTGACAGACACGATTTCGAAGACCGCCAAGGTAAAATATGGTGCAGTTCTTACCATGCACAGCCGGAGATAAAAGTTCGACTATATTTCATCCTTCGCACTTTCCTCTGTTAGCTAATATTCCAAAGCTGAGAGATGCATAGTATATTTCTCTGGCCTTGATGACTCGTTTGCACAATCCGTCTGAGTGGAAAGTGGTGGACGTGCTCTAAGTATGAAGTAGACGCAATGGGATAGTGTGAAGTGGATGCAGTAGAACAGCAGTCTACAGTACTGTATGTCCATGATTGTACACCTCCATGTATATTATATCCACCTATTTGTATCATTTATCAGTTCACATTTCACCTTTCCTCTCTCATTCCAAATTCAACCAACTCTATATACACCAAACACGTCACTCTCTTTTATATACAGGGTGGTCCATATATAGCGCTCCTTTACCACTCCGCTGGGTGATTGGTCGTGTGCTGTGTGGACAGCTCTGTCCGTGTTATCAATACCTACCCTGCATACGAAACTCATTCCATATTCCCACTGACACGCCCACGCCCACACCAACAGACTGAGAATACCTACCCTGGATCAGTATTTCACATCCTATACCCACTGACACGCCCACGCCCACACCAGCAGACTGAACCGTCCCCACAGCGCACAGGATACAGCCATGTGAGAGTCTAGTGGAGTGATATTTGCAGACCATCTTGTATTATTCGATGCGCCATAGCTCACCCAATTTCTTCTATCAAGGTTCATGATGTATTCTGATTATTTCCAAGTGCATTTATTTAGCCGAGTGAAATCCTAAGCACAATGGACCTTTGAAAACGCATGAATTCAACATATTTATTTCGTAGCCCCTAAATAAGGCGACTTATCCTTGGAATCATCAGACAGCTTAAGATCTCTCGTGCTGGACAGGTTAATGAATGCAGTGTCATGCCTCTCTAGTGCTCTCTCTCTCTTTCTCTCTCTCTCTCTCTCTCTCCAACTCAACAAAATCATCTGCAGGCACAGTTCCCTGTAAAAGTTCTGTTCCTCCTCCTCACCTTCTGTAATCTATATTGTCATATTTGGTTGAGGTAAAATTGCATGTTGTCACTATAATCTCATTGGCTGGTTAAACGGTTACTTTTTACCTAACTGTTCCTTCAACTGCCAAGGCTAATATAATGTTGTGAGCTACTGAGGAGACGGAAGAGGAAAGGTGCAGTCAACTGTACTTAAAATAAAATGAACAATATGTCATCGAAGTGAAGGGGTTTATGACAAATTAAGTGTACATTTTAAGAGTATAACATTAGCTATAAACATCTATCTATCTATAGCCAGACACATTAATCCCGGCCTGATATCCCCCCTCTCTCATATCTCTCACCACTCCATCCCCCTAACTCATCCATGATCTTCCCCTCCTCCTCACTCACATACACTCGTCTAGCCAATACCTCATTCTCCATCCTCTTAACATGGCTAAACCAGCTCAGAGCATTTCTCTTAATTCTTTCAGTCACCATAAGTATGTTTAAGCTAAAATCACTTGTAGCATACTGTACACAATATTTACATGATCCACACTAATGTACCACTGTCACATGACCCACTCTAATGTATCACTCTACTTGTGCTTCCACAGTTGTTGCTGGTTGCGGTGGTGACGCTGACCACCGCCTCACACCTACCAGAAGGTGGCCCACAACAACTTTACGGCCCACCCCAAGACCACAAGAAGGAGTCAGGAATGCCTTTTGATTTCGAATACAAAGTCAAGGACTACTTCGGTAATGACTTTTCCCACAAAGAGCAAAGCGACGGCACGGTGACTTCTGGTACCTACACGGTGGTGCTGCCCGACGGTCGCACGCAGATTGTCACCTTCACGGCTGATCACGAGAACGGTTACATAGCCGACGTGAAATACGAGGGAGAGGCCACCTACCCTGAGACTAAACCATCCCCCTACGACACCCATACCCCACCTTCCTACAACACCCATACCCCACCTCCCTACACGAAGCAACCAGAACCTCTCTATGGATTACCTCAACCCTACCATGGCTAAGCCTCAGCCATCCCTACCTTACCTACTAAATTACTCTACGTGACATCCAGCCTTGAACATACAAATCTCTCCTATATGTGCCATAAGGACTTCTGATATTTACTGTATTTATTCCAAATAAAGATGCAGAAGCATTTCCTTTGACTCACCTTTCCCTAACAAAAACTTCACTACTGTTGAAAATAACATACTTATACAGTCTAACAAGTACAGGGTTGGAAGGTTACTCTTCAGGACAGGTCAGATTTTAGCTTTAGCAAGTGAGCAGTGGCGTCATGCTGTCCCCACAGGAAAGCTGCATAGTGGAAGTCGTGTGTGAGTGCTGGAGCGAGATGCGTCCTGACAACGGCCACACACCGAACGCAGTGAATGGGTGTGAAGCCTCCTGGTAATCAGACATTCAGTGACCCCTGGATAAGATATTTGTTTTTAATTTTGATAGCGCCATTTTCAAACACTGACCTTACTAAAACCGGTGACGCATGGAGGTTTCCTATGCAGTACAAATCTACTCGTATACTACGACACTAGAATGCTACACAGCAGCCACACTGGAGGAGGTAAGTGTTCGGTGAAATAAATAAATAAATTATACACTGTATACTGTACTCCCGCTTACTAACCAGGGGCGGGTGGTATGTTATGTTCGAGGCGCGCTTGAACAGTTTTTGTCTGATCTGACCCAACCTGGGAGAAGGGTTGAGTGTAAAGCATCAATAAGGTGACTGAATCTGGAGGACAATCAGTCAACGGTCAAGATCATAGGACAAGGTTCGACCCTTGTACATGCTTAATAACATAGTAACGGAGCAGTCTGCATCAGATTTTGACCACACTTGGGAGAATTATTGAGGGTCACTGTAGGAGTAAGTTGTTTGTCAATGGTCAAGGTCACACGGCAAGGTTAATTTAAAGTTTTTATCCTATTTAAACGAAGTTTTGAAGAAGGGGTGAAGGTAAGGCAAGAATAAAAGAATTCAATTTTGAGAACAGTCAAAGGCTAAGGTCGCAAGGAAAAGCAAATGCCAAGGTCACCCGGCAAGGTCAGCTCTTGATCCAATTTGAACCAAATTTGGTGGAAGGGTTATGGGTCAGGGAAATTGAAAGAATTCCGTGTTGAGAACAATCAGTTAAAGGCCACGGTCACAGGGCATGTCCAAAGTCTGACTCGTGTTCATATATTATCCTGAGAACAACAGGTCAAGGGCCAAACGTTAGGCCATTTTGATCCGAAGTAAGCTACACTCTGTGGAAGAGTTCATATTAAAACAAGGATAGATATTCGATTTTATGAATAAAGAGCCAAAGGCCAAGGTGACAGGGAAAAGTAAAATATCAGAGTCACTGGGTAAGTCAACTCAGGCAGTTTGTATCTGATCTGGACCATAGTGGGTGGATGTATTAAGGATTAGGCGAGAATGAAGTAATCCAGTTTTGAAAGCAATCTGTCAGAGGTGAAGGTCGCTGGGTAAAGCCAATTATTCGGCCCCGGGACAAGTTGCTGGGTACCAGTGTTGCATAATCTGAGTGCTCCGTCTCGTTTATTTACTTGTAATAGAAAAAAGAAGGAACCTGAACTTGAAGCATAATCTAAACATGAAGTGAACATCTCTGACGAAGAGGTGGATGTTTCTGGTAACCAGACAGATGTGAGAAAAATATGCGGGTATCTATGACAACAGGGAGGAAGTCTGAAAACAATGTACTTATCTCTGGCAACGAGGTATCTCTGACAAAGAGGTAGGCATCTCTGACAAGGAGCTAGGGGTCTCTGACAACGAGGTGGGTATCTCTGACAAAGACGCAGGTATCTCTGAAAACGTGGTGGATGTCTGAAAACGATGAAGGTATATATGACAAGGAGGGTGGGCATCTCTGACAACGGGGTAGACGCATGACGATGATGTGGATGGCTCTGACAATGAGATAAACTTCCGACACTGAGGTAGATGGCTGGGTGGACACAAGATGGCGCTGTGGGCAATGTAAGTAAAGTGTCACAGTAAGTAATGTGTGTGACAAGGCTCTGTGGAAAATATTTACTAGGTGGCACTGTTTGGAATGTGTGTAAAATAACACTGTGGGGAGTGTAAGTAAGGCAGCAGTGTGGAGAGTGTGCGTAAGATAACAGTGTGATGAGTGTGTGTAAGTCAGCAGTGTGGTGAGTGTGTATGAATGCAGTGTAGAGACTGTGCGTAACACAGCAGTGTGGTGAGTGTGTGTAACATAGCAGTGTGGAGAGTGTGTGTGTAAGATATCAGTGTGCAGAGTGTGTGTAAGAGCATTGTGGTGAGAATGCGTAAGATATCACTGAGGCGAGTGTCTTAACATTGCAGTGTGGAGAATGTGTTTAAGATTGCAGTGTGGTAAATGTATTAAGATAGCAATGTGTAGAGTGTTTTCAGATAGCAGCGTGGAGAGAGTATTGATAGCAGTGAGGAGAGTGTGTTAAGACAGCAATGTGGAGAATGTTAAAATAGCAGCGTGGAGAGTGTGTTGATAACATTGTGGAGAGTGTTAAGACAGCAGCGTGGAGAGTGTGTTGATATCAGTGTGGACAGTGTTACGACAGCAGTGTGGAGTGTGTTGAAGATAGCAGTGTGTGGAGAGCGTGTGTATGCCAGCACTGTGGAGAGTGTGTTAAGACAGCACTGTGGTGAGTATGTAGTGCTGGATGTGGACATTAGGCAACTTTGTGGGGGATGTGTGTAAGATGGCATCTGCCCTCAGTGTAAAAAGACCGAGAAGACATATAAGGAAACAGTACTGATCAGCCCTTGACGAGGACAGACGACCTTCATACTGACTCTGATGGCCCTTTGTTAAGATATTATTATGCTTTTCGACAGCACAAGGGTCATTAAGGCAAATAATCTTTATGGGTTTAAGGTACAAAGAGGGAGGGTAAGCACCCTCCATCTCCCTTGTGAATGGCTCAGCCTGAGAGATAACTGTTAGCAGGAAAAAGACCACCAGAGCAGCTCTTATCCTGCGTGGACTCACTATAATAGCTGTGACCCGCCAGTGTAGTGTGAGGTGAGGCGAAGTGGTCGCACAATTCTCTCTCTCTCTCTCTCTCTCTCTCTCTCTAAACAGTACATGGTACAGGGGTTGAATGGAGAATGTTTAAACTATTTCGCTGCGACAGGTTTCTTCAAAATTAAATACAAAATACTTGGAAGTACCAAGGTTAAAATGAGAGACGTAATCGCAGTGAAATTAACAAAGATGTCCTTCGGTACAATATTCTTATATATATATACCGGTGTGTATATATATATGTGTGTGTGTGTGTGTGTGTGTGTGTGTGTGTGTGTGTGTGTGTGTGTGTGTGTGTGTGTGTGTGTGTGTGTGTGTGCATACGATTAAAAATAATATGCTGGCTATTTTATTTAGTACCAGCAGGAGTACCCGAGGTTGCCAGGCCAAAACGGCGAACGCTCTAATCCTATTTGCTTTAGTTCAACCTTTCTTCCTACTCCAGAAAGACCATGCACCTTATGCTTTTGAAGAGGGATTATAAGAGGTCCAGGAGCTTTCTATTTCCGCTTTCGCAGATACGCACGGTATTTGTGCACACTTGTTTACTATCACCGGTGACTTCAAATGACCTCCGACCGGTGACCTCAAATGGCCTCGAAGGTCAACCCCACACAGCCTATGTCCGAGCTGGAGATCATGTGAGTCTCCATGCAAAATATTGGGCTGCTGGGTCCAGTTGTTCGAGTGTGTATTATGTACTACCAGCGACCTCAAATGACCTCCGGCCAATTACCTCAATTGACCTCGTAGGTCAACCTCACACAGTCTATATCCGAACTGGAGGTCAACTGAGTCTCCATGCCAAAAATTGGACTGCTGGGTCCAGCCGTTAAAGGGTGTATTACCTCTGACATCAAATGATCTCCGACCAGTGACCTCAAATGACCTCGGAAGTAACCTCACATAGTGTATGTACGTCCGAATTGAAGGTCATGTGAGTCTCCATACCAAAAATTGGGCTGCAGGGGTACTCGGGTTGCCCGGGCCAAAAAGGCGAACAATCTACCAGTGACCATGACTGACCCAGATCTGAATTTTGACTCTCCTAAAATCATTCCTGGGTCACCCTGATTCAGAATATATAAGGGTCTGAAGGTCTCTGGTCCATGGTTTGGGAGTGATTGAAGGTCAAACAAACAAACAAACAATGCGGTTCTTTTATGTACTGTACATAGACAACAAACCCTAAGACGTAATGGGAAGCAGCGTTCTCGTTTTTTTTTTTTTTTATTAAATTCACATCAGAATACTGTAGACTCCATTCTGGCTCGAACGCTACGTATAAAACTCATTTGCCTGATCCTGCAAACTACTACAATAAATCTTTGAAAAACATGATACATTGGAACACACTCTGACCTACAACGTGCACTGCCAGCAGTCTGAAATGAAGGAGACGAGAACCGTAAACTGTATGGTAATGAAGTAAATGAATAAGTGAATGCAAAGCTCCCCGGCCTGAACCCCGCCACGCCCATCCCACCAGCCCCGTCAGTCTACCATACACCCCCCCCCCTTCCTGGAAAGTGAAGGTGGTGACGTCACACTCCAGCCAGTATATAAGTCACCATGACCAACACCCCACATTAGTTTTTGCTTCTCACTGAACTGAGACACACCAATAACTGCAACAACATGATCTCTGCCAAGGTCAGGATTACAGTAACAACTGTGATTCTTGTCACCTACGGAATATTTTCATACACTTGGGAAATTCAGTGCCTATGCACACACACACACACACACACACACACACACACACACACACCGAGATGCGTTAGTCTCGGAAATATATACTGAGAAATACTCTTTATCGCACATAAGGTTTAACAGTTCGTGGACGAAAAAATAAAAAGTCCTAAATATATCCCACTATACAGCAGGTACGACGTCTATATAATAATATACTTTAACATTTACCAAATGACTAAGTGGACGTAATCACTGTCCTGGCTGCCTCTTTGTCCACAGGTTGTGTTAGTGTCAGCGGTTGTGTTTGTGGCGGCAGCGGCACCCCGCCCTGACAGCCCTCCCTCCTACGGACCACCACCACCCTCCTACAAAGAGCCAGGCATGCCCTACGAGTTCGCCTACGCCGTCAAGGACGACTACACCGGCAACGACTTCGCCCACGACGAGAAAAGTGACGGCCAGTTGACTTCCGGCTCCTACCGGGTGCTGCTTCCCGACGGCCGTACACAGATCGTCACCTTCACGGCCGACCACCACAACGGCTACGTAGCCGACGTGGCCTACGAGGGCGAGGCCTCCTACCCCGCGCCTGCACCGCCAGCCTATGGACCTCCACCACCACACTATGCTTAAGCACTAACAGTCATGCACTAACTTATTCTGACACACTATAACTGATCTCTTCTTGGCGCCACATGACTTTTGATACACAGTGAGAATTTGTAGTTTTCTCAATAAATGTACAACAGAACAATATTACCTTGCTTAATTTAACATAGCTATTATATCGGTTACAAATGATATAATATAATAAAGTCTAAGTGCTGAACGGATACATTTAAGGAAATTTCACATCACAGTTTGGTTGCTGGTTAGTGGTGTCACGTACAGAACAAACCATATTCAACACTTACCATACACCATCTGGTACGCCATCGTGTCAGCCTTGCCAGTGGTGTGAGTTGAATACCAGAATGACGTGATTCGGTCCCCCTTCTCAGCCAACACTAAGTCAGTATGGCCTTTGTTGGTTGGTTTGTCCTCAAATTCATCCAAGGCTGCTGGATGTACCTGAAACAACCATACCATTCATGTGACAGACCGAGGTGTGTACAGCCTTAGGTGTAATATCCTCGTTTCCTCTGTAGTTTGGTTTATTTACCATTAAAGTATCACTTGTTGAAAGATTTTGCTATTATTAACTCAGAACTTGACTAAAAATGTAATCCCAAAACAGTACAGTTCTGGTGGTTAATGAAGAAATGTGTTAGGGACGCAGCTGAGTGACGAAATTTGAAATGACAGACTATCCTTAACCTTTAAAACATTAAGATCGTACCAAAATTTTTTACTCTGGCTAGCGTCAGACGAATTCATCCAGCTGAGGGGTGCCGGTAACAATCAAAGGGTTGAGAGACATAGGAACGACCACAGATAATCTTCGGCCTGGGTATTTTATCCCCAAAAGTCAAGTATAACTGTGAAGCTTTCATACAGCTTAACTCACTGGTGTCCTGCCTCTCCTGCCACAGCTATGAAATGTCACCCTTTTTTCGCACAATTGGCTTCATTCAGTTTCCAATGTACACTTGTGGGAGGCTGAATGTAATGTTTATTTTATATCCTGATGGATAAGATGAGATCAGAGATGTTGAAATTCCCGTGTGACATGTTCCCCACCATCAATTCAACAAAAGCTTCTAAATTTTAAAACATGATTATTTTCAAATCCTTGTCCCTAATGCTATAAGGAAGTGTTTCCATTCCCCTTCTTCCAAATTTCGATTCTTTTCGATGGATTTTTACAGCCAATAGTTATAAGCATGAACTCAACTATTAAAGTAGGATACACATAGACACAATATGAGTCTAATAAGATTTGTTGCGAATTTTCTAACACAATTTAAGAAAATAAAAAGAGCAAATTAAAATTATGAGAAGAAAATGAATGCGAACTCTCTGAAAATAACACAAGTAAAAATTAACTGAAATTATGAGAAGAATATGTATGCGATTCTCTGATAATAATCTGTTTGTAGGGAGGTGCAAAACTGATGAAATGATGAAAGGGACAGGGCAGAAAATGTATCAGTGATAAAAATCGAAGGCTGTCCACTGAAGCAAAGAAAAAGAAAGGATGATAAGAATACCTTGAAAGCTGATGAACGGAAACGGAGCGGAAGGTACACATTAACCCAGTGTATGATAGGGTCTGACTCTGGGGGTACATTTTGGGTGTCATCAAACAATTTTACTGAGTTGAAGGAAAACCTGTCCTTTACAGCAGAGGGTGGCGCCTCACTCGAGTACTTTAGTCTAGCTAATGGCAGACGATTTCATACTGCCAAGGGAAACTCATGCTATCAAAGGAATCACTATAATAACGTTAGAATGTGCACAAATAAGGAGATAAGAAATGTCTGAGCAAAAATCGATGTCAGGGGAGATGAAAGCTGTAGAAGACCGAAGAATGAAAAGGCTTAACGTGGTATACACGTCGGTTAAGAAAGCTCCACAACGCCTTTTCTTAAGTAATTTATTTTGCTTACTATTGCGTCCTGTCCTCTTGTGTTGCATACATCCTTCCAGTAATGTCATACTCTGCACAAATAACGTACAAAAGGCTATTAACTACCCAAATTCATAAATGAAGGACTAAGGAAGAGGTGTTTGGGAGCTTTCTAAACCGACGAGAATACGCGTCGTGAGATATAGAGGATAGGTATGGTCGTGAAAAATATGCCAAAAAGTTTTGATACACGAAGCAGCAGCAGCTGAAGCAGTGACAGTGTCTGTGCATACGTGTGAGTGTGACCACAGTGAGTACGAAAACTATCGAAGAATCAAGTCTGCTGAATGCTGCAGTTTATGTAGGAACTGTGAGCAACGAATGGAAAGAGTTATTTCTGCAGCGGTGTGCGATGTATGGAACAGACTTGGATCAACAATCAGCGGTGAGGCAGATGGCGTGGAAGGCATGTGGTAGGATATGTAATGTATACTGAAATAAGTACAGATATTTCGTACAGGAAACAAAGATTAAATAAAGTAACATATCCGACATTCATGTGAATCACAGTTTATACAGTATACCGGTATACTTCTTCCCTGAGAATAATTATCGCCTGCTTTTAGCATGGCGAGACGATATAATATAGTTTTTGTCAACGTGTGTGTGTGTGTGTGTGTGTGTGTGTGTGTGTGTGTGTGACGATATAGTTTTTGTCAACGTGTGTGTGTGTGTGTGTGTGTGTGTGTGTGTGTGTGTGTGTGTGTGTGTGTGTGTGTGTGTGTGTGTGTGTGTGTGTGTGTGTGTGTGTGTCTTGCCAAATTCTAGAAAAGTTGTGAACGAATTTTCAACAAACCTTCAGGATATAGCAAATACGTGGGTGTGCAGAAGTCTATTACAATTAGTGAGGATTTGATCAAAAGTGACCAAATGCCACCCGCCATATATTTTTTAAGATGGACTGACATGTGAAACTCGGTGACTGAATTCCGTAGTTTTTAGAATTTACTTTAAACTTGGTATGTAGGTAGCCAACAACATATTATGGCGGGCGATTAGCATTCGCCTCCCGAATGCTACTGTTTCATTCATAACACTTTGTCAGGGTCTCGCTCAGTTAAGTAAATCGTCTGGTATTAAGTAGAATAAAATACCTTCGAGACGGCACAACAAAAAGTGGTGAAAATTCTAGGTAAATTATTTTGTACGAAAGGTTTTATTTACAGGAATATTTATAAACTATGCACCGTATTTACACTGTTAAAAACAAAATGTTCTGACATACATGTGAAATATATCGAGTACAGGTATGTACAGGAGCATTAACATATGGACTGCATGCCCTGGAAATATATAAATTACGTAAACGTGTGCATTTAAAAATAACAAAATAATTCTGATCTTATTTTATGCAGTACTGTATATCAAATTTTGTAATGAAGAAGAGAACTGTATGGTAATGAAGTAAATGAATAAATGAATGCGAAGCTCCCCGACCTGAAATCCGCCACCTCCATCCCACCACCCCCGTCAGTCTACCATACATCCCCCCCCCCTTCCTGGAAAGTGAAGGTGGTGACGTCACACTCCAGCCAGTATATAAGCCACCATGACCAACACCCCCACATTAGTTCTTGCTTCTCACTGAACTGAGACACAACAATAACAGCAACAACATGATCTCTGCCAAGGTCAGGATTACAGTAACAACTGTGATTCTTGTCATCTACGGAATATTTTGATACACTTGGGAAATTCAGTGCCTATGCACACACACACACACACACACACACACACACACACACACACACACACCGAGATGCGTTAGTCTCGGAAATATATACTGATAAATACTCTTTATCGCACATAAGGTTTAACAGTTCGTGGTCGAAAAAAAAAAAAAAGTCCTAAATATATCCCACTATACAGCAGGTACGACGTCTATATAATGATATACTTCATTAATTAACAAATGGGTATGTCGATGTCCTGAGTTGCCTCTTTGTCCACAGGTTGTGTTAGTGTCAGCGGTTGTGTTTGTGGCGGCAGCGGCACCCCGCCCTGAAAGCCCTCCCTCCTACGGACCACCACCACCCTCCTACAAAGAGCCAGGCATGCCTTACGAGTTCGCCTACGCCGTCAAGGACGACTACACCGGCAACGACTTCGCCCACGACGAGAAAAGTGACGGCCAGTTGACTTCCGGCTCCTACCGGGTGCTGCTTCCCGACGGCCGCACACAGATCGTCACCTTCACGGCCGACCACCACAACGGCTACGTAGCCAACGTGGCCTACGAGGGCGAGGCCTCCTACCCCGCGCCTGCACCGCCAGCCTATGGACCACCACCACCACCACCACACTATGCTTAAGCACTAACAGTCATGCACTAACTTATTCTGACACACTATAACTGATCTCTTCTTGGCGCCACATGACTTTTGATACACAGTGAGAATTTGTAGTTTTCTCAATAAATATACAACAGAACAATATTACCTTGCTTAATTTAACATAGCTATTATATCAGTTACAAATAATATAATATAATAAAGTCTAAGTGCTGAACGGATACATTTAAGGAAATTTCACATCACAGTTTGGTTGCTGGTTAGTGGTGTCAAATACAGAACAAACCACATTCAACACTTACCATACACCATCTGGTACGCCATCGTGTCAGCCTTGCCAGTGGTGTGAGTTGAATACCAGAATGACGTGATTCGGTCCCCCTTCTCAGCCAACACTAAGTCAGTATGGCCTTTGTTGGTTGGTTTGTCCTCAAATTCATCCAAGGCTGCTGGATGTACCTGAAACAACCATACCATTCATGTGACAGACCCAGGTGTGTACAGCCTCAGGTGTAATATCCTCGTTTCCTCTGTAGTTTGGTTTATTTACCATTAAAGTATCACTTGTTGAAAGATTTTGCTATTATTAACTAAGAACTTGACTAAAAATGTAATCCCAAAACAGTACAGCTCTGGTGGTTAATGAAGAAATGTGTTAGGGACGCAGCTGAGTGACGAAATTTGAAATGACAGACTATCCTTAACCCTTAAAACAGTAAGATCATACCAAAATTTTTTACCCTGGCTAGCGTCAGACGAATTCATCCAGCTGAGGGGTGCCGGTAACAATCAAAGGGTTGAGAGGCATAGGAACGACCACAGATAATCTTCGGCCTGGATATTTTATGCCCAAAAGTCAATTATAACTGTGAAGCTTTCATACAGCTTAACTCACTGGTGTCCTGCCTCTCCTGCCACAGCTATGAAATGTCACCAGTTTTTCGCACAATTAGCTTCATTCAGTTTCCAATGTACACTTGTGGGAGGCTGAATGTAATGATTATTTTATTTCCTGATGGATAAGACGAGATCAGAGATGTTGAAATTCCCGTGTGACATGTTCCCCACCATCAATTCAACAAAAGTTTCTAAATTTTAAAACATGATTATTTTCAAATCCTTGTCCCTAATGCTATAAGGAAGTGTTTCCATTCCCCTTCTTCCAAATTTCGATTCTTTTCGATGGATTTTTACAGTCAATAGTTATAAGCATGAACTTAACTATTAAAGTAGGATACACATAGACACAATATGAGTCTAATAAGATTTGTTGCGAATTTTCTAACACAATTTAAGAAAATAAAAAGAGCAAATCAAAATTATGAGAGAAAAATGAATGCGAATTCTCTGAAAATAACGCAAGTAAAAAGTAAACTGAAATTATGAGAAGAATATGTATGCGATTCTCTGATAATAAATGTTTGTAGGGAGGTGCAAAACTGATGAAATGATGAAAGGGACAAGGTAGGAAAATATCAGTGATAAAAATCGAAGGCTGTCCACTGAAGCAAAGAAAAAGAAAGGATGATATGAATACCTTGAAAGCTGATGAACGGAAACGGAGCGGAAGGTACACATTAACCCAGTGTATGATGGGGTCTGACTCTGGGGGTACATTCTGGCTGTCATCAAACAATATTACTGAGTTGAAGGAAAACCTGTCCTGTAAGTGCATAAAAACTATCTCGATTTACCCTTTACAGCAGAGGGTGGCGCCTCACTCGAGTACTTTTTTCTAGCTAATGGAAGACGATTTCACACTGCCAAGGGAAACTCATGCTATCAAAAGAATTACTATAATAACGTTAGAATGTGCACAAAGGAGGAGATACGAAATGTCTGAGCAAAAATCGATGTCAGGGGAGATGAAAGCTGTAGAAGACCGAAGAATGAAAAGGCTTAAGGTGGTATACACGTCGGTTAAGAAAGCTCTACAACACCTTTTCTTAAGTGATTTATTTTGCTTACTACTGCGTCCTGTCCTCTTGTGTTACATACATCCTTCCAGTAATGTCATACTCTGCACAAATAACGTACAAAAGGCTAAAAACTACCCAAATCCATAAATGATGGACTAAGGAAGAGTTGTTTGAGAGCTTTCTTAACCGACGAGAATACGAGTCGTGAGATACAGAGGATAGGTATGCTTGTGAAAAATATGCCAAAAAGTTTTGATAAACTAAGCAGCAACAGCAGCAGCTGAAGCAGTGACAGCGTCTGTGCATACGTGTGAGTGTGACCACAGTAAGTACGAGAACTATCGCAGAATCAAGTCTGCTGAATGCTGCAGTTTATGTAGGAACTGTGAGCAACGAATGGAAGGAGTTATTTCTGCAGCGGTGTGCGATGTACTGAACAGACTTGGATCAACAATCAGCGGTGAGGCAGATGGCGTGGAAGGCATATGGTAGGATATGTAATGTATACTGAAATAAGTACAGATATTTCGTACAGGAAACAAAGATTAAATATACATATCCGACATTCATGTAAATCACAGTTTATACAGTATACCGGTATACTTCTTCCCTGAGAATAATTATCGCCTGCTTTTAGCATGGCGAGACGATATAGTTTTTGTCAACGTGTGTGTGTGTGTGTGTGTGTGTGTGTGTGTGTGTGTGTGTGTGTGTGTGTGTGTGTGTGTGTGTGTGTGTGTGTGTGTGTCTTGCCAAATATCTACAAAAGTTGTAAACGAATTTTCAACAAACCTTCAGGATATAGCAACTACGTGGGTGTGCAGAAGTCTATTACAATTGGTGAGGATTTGATCAAAAGTGACCAAATGCCACCCGCCATATATTTTTTAAGATGGATTGACATGTGAAACTCGGTGACTGAATTCCGTAGTTTTGCGAATTTACTTTAAACTTGGTATGTAGGTAGCCAACAACATAGTTTGGCGGGCGATTAGCATTCGCCTCCCGAATGCTACTGTTTCATTCATAACACTTTGTCAGGGTCTCGCTCAGTTAAGTAAATCGTCTGGCATTAAGTAGAATAAAATACCTACGAGACGGCATAACAAAAAGTGGTGAAAATTCTAGGTAAATTATTTTGTACGAAAGGTTTTATTTACAGGAATATTTATAAACTATGCACCGTATTTACACTGTTAAAAACAAAATGTTCTGACATACATGTGAAATATATCGAATACAGGTATATACAGGAGCATTAACATATGGACTGCATGCCCTGGAAATATATAAATTACGTAAACGTGTGTTTTAAAAATAACAAAATAATTCTGATCTTATTTTATGCAGTACTGTATATCAAATTTTGTAATGAAGAAGAGAACTGTATGGTAATGAAGTAAATGAATAAATGAATGCGAAGCTCCTCGCCTTGAACCCCGCCACGCCCATCCCACCAGCCCCGTCAGTCTGCCATACACCCCTTCCCCCCTCTCCCTCGAAAGTGAAGGTGGTGACGTCACAGTCCAGCCAGTATATAAGCCACCATGACCAACACCTCCACATTAGTTCTTGCTTCCCCCTGAACTGTTCAGCAACAACAGCGACATGATCTCTGCCAAGGTCAGGATCACATTGTGACGTAAACGGGAGTAATACGTGACAGAAGAGGAGTTTTCATTCGGTTGAAATATTAAGTGGACGTCTAAAGTGCGCGCGCACACACATACACAAACACACACACACACACACACACCTAGTCTGTCTTCCATAAACAGAACCAAAAAAAAAAAAAAAAAGGAAAGACATTATAGATAAAAGAAAAATGTTCAGCAGTAGATAATCTAAATCATAAATCTAACCTAGAATGTATTTAGTGCACATAATAATATGCTTCATTAATTAACAATGGGTATGTCGATGTACTGAGTTCTTCCATATTTACAGCTGATGTTTGTGTCAGTGGTGCTGGCAGTGGCAGCTGCAGCACCCAACCCTGAGAGCCCTCCATCCTACGGACCACCACCACCCTCATACAAGGAGCCAGGCATGCCCTACGACTTCGCCTACGCCGTCAAGGACGACTACACCGGCAACGACTTCGCCCACGACGAGAGCAGCGACGGCCAGGTGACCTCCGGCTCCTACCGGGTGCTGCTTCCCGACGGCCGCACACAGATCGTCACCTTCGAGGCCGACCATCACAACGGCTACGTAGCCAACGTGGCCTACGAGGGCGAGGCCTCCTACCCAGCGCCCGCACCGCCAGCCTATGGACCTCCACCACCACACTACGCCTAGGCATCAAACATTCTGAACTTGCTTTTCACAGCCCTCGCATAGACTTGTGATAAATTATATATTTAATAAAGAACGGACAATAAGCCATAGTTTTGTAAGCTGCCCATTTTCCTTCAAGGAAAAAGAAGAAACATCATTATCATTATAATCATCACCATCTTCATAGCCGTTTTTCTACCTAAATATGGGATGAGGATACGATGCAGAAACAAGGGGAGAGAAATTACAAAACAATCAACAGCACACATAGTGAGGTGGGCAGCATAATCATTCACCCATTTCAGGCCCCAAGAACAGAAAATCCTGCCTTGACCTCAGAAACCTATTCTATCTATCTATCTATTGCCAGACGCCATAATCCCGTAAGGGGTGGCCATTTGACTTTGAGTTATTTGTTTTACGGGGAGGGGCATTAACCCTCCACCAACCTCTGCACATAATTCCTCCAACGAACTCGACCTCATGTTAAGTCCCTGTACTGCATTAACTCTAACCTGACAAAGATCCCTAACCTCTTTTGGTTCAGTTGATGGCCAAGTGTAGTCAGACTGAAGGACTGATATGCCTAGTAACCAAGGAGACATTCTTTTCTCGTATCTAAGGCTCACTAAATTTCATGCACCCACGACTTACTATTCAAGTGCGAGTGACTAAGTTCCATCAGATGAAAACAAACGGGCTATACAGTATCGTCAACTTCCATGTCTCACTTTCTGACAGACACTTACCTCGTCCATCTTCTTGGCCAATCACGCTTCCTCTCACCTTCAAAGTCACCCCTTTCATCACTCTATCAATATCCATTCACTCCACAGAACCATCCCATCCAAACACACGCTCTCTTACCCAATCAACAGACTTCCACGCTCTACATCTCTCGCGAATTAGTAGGATTCTTTTTCTGTCCACTCTGTGCACTCTCCACATTCCCCAATATTCCATTTTTTCACCGCTCTTGCTCTTGAGTTTTCACATCCATGCCGTACCTGATACGCATCGATACGTTAATGTGGGTACTAACACAGCTTTGTGTGATAAAAGGAGACTGAGGGGAGAATGACTCGGAACATAGGGGTAGTAGCAGTAGTAGTCCCAGGTTCATCCGAAACATGAACCCGGTGGACTGTTGACTGAAGTTGCCGTTCTCGACAGTCCACCGTCCTCTACTCGGTGGCCAGGGGAGGAAAGGAGGGATGTTTATGCAACCAGGCAGCTCCATCACCCACCACTAGCCTCAGAGCCGTTCAAGAAACGAACCTCAGAAATTGGGGTCTTTGATTACGCCATCGCGACCTCTGCGTCGGGCATATGGCCGTCTACTGCCCGCACTTTCACATTCTAAATTTTAACTCCTCCACCACTGCAACTGTCCCTTAAGCAGAATATAGCTGTCTGGAGGCTGCAGATATGTAGTATATCAGTCGCAAATATAGCGAAAGTGTTAGAAGAGATTGTTTTTTTTTTTCCACTGCGAGAATGCCTTCTTGGTTAGGTTGGATAAAACCATCTAAGGAAGCAAGAATATCATAATTATAATCACTCTTCTGACCTTCGTCCACACCTAAAGATGGGGTGAGGGTGGATCCAGAAAAAAGGAAAAAGAAACTACGAAAGTGGGAGGACTATCATCAGTATGCTAAGCCAAACGTGTCACACAATCATTCACATATTCTTCAGTCTCCCGGAATTGTCCTCTATCTCGCAGAAGTAACCATCTGAACATCGTTTTTTATAGATACAGTACAAACGTAAGGAAGTCACTTCTTTGACAGTCAAGTAAAAAACAGGTGCCAAACCCCTGTCAAGCGCTTGTCCATACATTCCTTATTCAGGTAACTCGATCCTCTGTCAGTTCTGTAGCTTCCTTAACTTGCATAATTCTTTCTCACGCATTCCTTTACCATATCCATACACCTTCTATTTAGCCTACCACGCCTCCTCTCACACTCCACCTCACTAACACAGACCCATATCTACACCCTTTCTTCACTTATTCTCTCCATATGACCAAACCATCCAAGCACATTCTCTTCTACCCAGTTATCAACAGACTTCCCTAACTTACATCTCTGGGAATCACACTGTTTCTTATCCAATCCACTCTGAGCAATGCACACACATACCTCAGCCGTCCCATTCCACTACTCTCATTGCTAACTTTTCAGACTCATTCCATACCAAAGTCTTGCATCCAAATGTTAACGTGAGCACTAAGACACCCTCATGAATTCCTCTTACGGCATCCATACTCAGGCCTCCTTTCAGTATCAAGGCCTTCACGAGCTATTCTTCTTTCCTGGGCCAAACTACTCTCCACTGTATTTATCTATCTTAGCTTTACCTCTTTTCTGTTACTGTATCGAGGTGCCGCACTGGCTGTGGCCCATTCATCAATTCAGGTTTCATTCCCTTCACTGGCATGCCACACTGAGCGCCATCTCTTTTATCAGCTATACCTTTTTTACTCTAACTTGGCCTGAAATAGCAACTTCTCCGCCGTTAATGCTGAGCTGTAGCAATAAATCAACTGGAATATGATGCTTGTCAGTAAGTGCTATGGATAGGATGTAGAGCTGTGGTATCGTCTTTTTCTGCCACTAAGCTATGTGAAATACGCCGCAAAAGGACGAAACTCTGGGCCAAGTTAGAGCAAAACGGTACAGCACTTTACTTTTATCTATATTGACTCCCAAACCACACTTCACATTTACAATCACCACACCGGTCTGCAAACCTCCCATAAACTATAAATAAACAACACAGAGTCATCTACATACATCAGGTTCGAGATATTCCGCCCTTCACCTGTAGCTTCCATTCTCGCCTCTCTTCCTCCCCTTGACGTAATTTCTCTCGTCGGATGGGCTTAGAAATAATGGGGAAAGTGTTCTCAGGAGATATTAAAACGACTCACATTTCCACTCCCCTAATGACCGTCATACTGGGAGCATTATGACACGACCCCCACTCAGCACTTGATGTAACGACCCACATTTTCACTCCCCTAACGAAACCAGCACTGAAAGCTTTCAAATGACACGACCACCACTTAACAATAACCTAACGACCCACATTTCTACGATCCCCGAACTAACAGCTCTGAAATGACACGACCATAACTAATCACTAATACAACGACCCTCCGTTTCATTCTCTTACCCACTCATGAACTACGTAACGACCCACAATTCCATTACCCTAACGACCTCCATACTGAATGGAAAGGACCACCACTCAATAATCATATAACGACCCCCATTTCCGCTCCCTAACGACCCCCGTACTGAAATGACACGACCACCAATAACCACGGGTGTGTTAGCAAGGTCTGCCCCGCCACTACACTAGGTCAGGGCTGGGTTTAACGAGCGCTTAACTACCCAATTATGCTGGCTTGGGCGAAGGAGAGACTGACTAGGAGAGTGCGTTAGGGTGAGGTGAAGTTAGGTTAAGTTAGGTACTACACTAGGTCAAGGCTGGGTTTAATGAGCAGGTAACCATCCAATTATACTGACTTGGAAGACGGAGAGACTGACTAGGAGAGCATATGTGAGTGAATGAGAGAATGAGATCCAGGACGCGATGGTGAGAGAGAGGGGAAGCGGAAGACCGAGGATGAGGTGGAGGGAAAATGAAGGGATATACCGAGGATACGGTGGAGGAGGAGAGGGACAGGGAGAGACAAGAGATGAGGAGAAGGGAGAGGGGAAGGGGGAGGGGGAGATCGAGAATGAGGTGGAGGATGGGGTGGAGAGGTATATAGAAGTTTGAGTGTGGAGCAGGGAGAGAGGGGGACGGCAAGAGGAGGATGAGGTGGGGGGAGAGAAAGGGGGAAGGGAAGTTCGAGGATGAGGTGGAGTAAAGGAATGGGTGTACAGGAGTGAGGTGGAGGGAGAAAAGAGGAAAGGAAGACCAAGAGGAAGTGAGGTGGAGGGTCGGATGAGTGTATAGGAGTAAGGTGGAGGGAGAGAGAGAGATGGGGTGGGGATGTATAACAGTGAGACTGGGGTGAGATGGAGGGAGGGATGCGTGATTCCGGGGGACAGGTCGACGGGGAGGCAATTTGTTCATGGCCACCATTTACGGAATAAACAGACTGACAGATAGATAGACAGATTGATAGATGGATAGATAGCGAGAAGGATGAAGCGGCACCACTACTTCAACGCGGAGGAGTCATGGTGAAGTGAAGGTAGATTAAGACTAGAATATGGCACTAGTCCCGAATAGTGCTATGAAAATTATATAGAGCAGCAGTATCGTCGTTCCCTCACTGAGCTACGTGAAACAGGCTGCAAAAGGACGAAACTCTGGGCCACGTTAAGGCGAGAGGGGTATAGCTCACCGCATCACAGCGTGTTTTTCACTCTAATCAGACCACCACTAGACGATTATATTCAGCTTAGGAGGAACCACTAATTGTGAAAGAGTTAAAGAAGACCATAACCTGTACAGTGACATGTGAAGGTGTGTGGTACGTAGGAGGACTTCCGGGCCTTAGGGAACGGGCTGTTAAACCTATGCCCAGAAACGTACACATAAAAATGCGTCTCAATGTACCAAGGATAAACTGGACAGACATAATCGAACAGATGAGATTAAACAATAAATCGCTCCATTAGCACTGGTCAACAGCCAAAACGGTTCTGACTAATTCTCACCTGTTTCTAACTAACTTGTTACCCACAACTCTACTCTGACCCTAAAATTTGGCCATCACGTAACCGTGACGTACTACATCATAAGTGAGGGAAATTCCATGAAACATGCAAATTCGTCAAATATGTGTCAATAAGTCTATATATTGTTACAAAAATAATGTACTTAGTTTTTAATTTATATACTAAGCACAAACCGATATATATACAAAACATTATTACATTACCTTTGCACATTAGAAGTGTCTCTGCATTTTGCGTTTGTAAGAGCAATTACTCTCACGCTGTAAAGTCCAACAACAGTCGCTGATCATGTTTGGAATCAATCGGCCTTGATATCGCCTCTCCATTATGACAATTTCGTGGTGAAACCTTTCGCCACGTTTATCACTGACATTGCCAAGAATAAACAGAAAGAAGCCCAAATGAGAATGGAAGATATTTATCTTGAGCAACATTCGAACACCGAGTGAATAGTAACCCTTCAACATCTTGTCCACAAGCTCCTCATAAATCGATGCTCGAAAATTTCCTAGGTAATTCTTGGTAAGAACCATGAAGCTATCCTAAGCGGCCCTGTCCAGCTAAAATAAGCTCTTTACAATATCCTAATAATTGAGTATAAGATGAATTTGAGGGACTATTAAAAAAAAACTGCCTTTACTTTGGCCTCAGATACAATGCCTTGGAAATTCGTTAGCAAGCAGTGGAAACCAGCATCATCTTGATCCATGGCCTTCACAAAGTTCTTCATTAAAGTTTCAAACGAACTGGAAGCAAGAACACCTTCTCAGGGTCAACAAGAAGTTTGTTAAGACAGCTGAACCTTCCAGTCATATCTTTCGGTCATATTGGGCATTCTTTTTGTGTGTAATGCTTAGCGTCTGCTCTGCAGCCCCATGATAAAACACATGTGCTTTGTGTAACCTTGCTAAAATCGTAGAAGCAAATAGATCACTTTCAGGTCCCCACAGATACTCCACTCATGTGTTTTGTAGCCAGTAGCGGTCAACAGAGTACTCACAGTTTCATAACTTTCATTCATTCCATGAGCATGCACAATTAGAACAGAAGGACGCTCATTTCCATTATGGAGAAGGACTGCCTTCTGTGCATTCTTCCCAGAATCTATGAACACCTGCCATTTTCCTTTTTGATAAGGATAAGACTTATAAAGGTGTTGCATTAACGATACACCATCATAACAGTAACAAAGCATGTCATCCATCCTGAAGTACCTTGAGAGCCTTTCATGTCTATAACGGAATGTAGTGGTACAAACTCCACCTTGTGGCATGTTCCATTGTTTGAGTCGAGTCAAGGAAATAATTTTTCTCCCTGCGGTGTTTTACAGGGTCATGCAGCTCTACCTGACTGATAAGGTGTGGCTCCTTGCTCTCTAAATCTTCTTGAAAGTCGGTAACCATGCAACATTCCTCCTCAATAGATTCTGATTCACTTGTGGTACTTAATGGAGGATATGGAAGTGGAAGCTCAGGGCCATGGAGTGCTTGCCTTAGAGAAGGTAGGTAAGGATACCTGATCTTGGACCGAGTTTTCACTGAATTCCCTTTGGTGTTAGTGAGGCAAAAGTAGCAGTCAGGACAGTGATCATTTGGTTCGCGCCAAACCATTGGTCGAAAGGCATAACTGATGGCCTTTTCATGTGGTTTACACAGAGCTTGCATACAATATAGGGTGCCCACTTCTTGTCTTGATTACCGTCAGCACATTTTAAGTACTGTTTGTAAGCACTTTTAACATTCCTTGTAATTGGTCTCTTCAGGCTTCAGGTGTAAAGAACCCGCAGATGTAGCAGAAAGAGTCTGATGCATTCATACAGTTGCGGTACTTCACTGCTTGCCAGCACAGATCAAGGCACTGTAACAGTAAAGCTGAAATGGAATAATAGCAAATATACGATTACCACTGCATACATTGGTGTCAAAAAAAAAAAAAAAAACTCATATGCTTGATGGTGGGAAAATTTTACTCGACTTTCGGCTGTGACTGATTCACTTTGAGTTGCTTAATACCTTGTGATTCATGTACTTAACGAAAGCTGATATAACCGCCACAATTACTAGCTGAATGCAACGTTACATGGTACTGTATATCTATCTCTATGATCGGAGTCGAATCAGATTTTCCAACACAGGAGCAGATTTTCCTATGGTATAATGGTTCTCGAAAACTGGACGTGCTGGCGAAAATTGGGTATCATATTCGAAAATTACAGGTTCATGTTGCTAAGAATCACCTAAAAATATACTAGAACTATAACACTTTTTAAATTTTGTCGACCAGTGTTAATTAATCGCCATATTATTTCGTGTAACCTAGCCAACTGACCTCTGACTATAGCCGCTCTGTTTTCATGTGACGGGACTGGGTCACTCTCACAACTTGAATACTAAGTACTGGTTGTATGAAATTCGATGAGCCGTAATTATGTCGTTAGAATGAATCTTCTTGGTTACTAGTCAAGTTTATCACCGACTACAGCTAACCATTTCACTTTTTTCACATGTTTTATAAATGTAATTAAGCCACTGACGGATAATCTTACTCACTTAGGGAAGGACCTAAGGAGTTAATCAGGGGTATATCTAACCTTTCCATATCTAAAGTCTCTCCTAAGCCGAATAAAATAATTCAGAGGTAGAGAAAATAAAATAAAATGTGCTGCACTAATGTTAACCCTTTCATTCTGCTGGTGTAATTTTGTACTTATCTCTTACGTCAACTAAACTATTTAACTGACACTGGGACAGATCGCCAGTAGTTTATCTATTAATTTATCTATTTATCTATCATTCTATCTAGATATAGTACGACGCCTTAATCCAGTAAAGTGTGGCCACAAACAAATCGTCTCCACCGCGCCCTGTTCTCTACTATTTGGATACCCTTCCGCCAACTCCCTCCCTCCGCTCTCATATACCTCTCTTCTCCATCCCTCCATCTCATTCCATGTCTCCCCCTCCACGTCATTCAAATATATCGTCTGGTAATAAATGGGGTTAATGAAGCCTAGGTCGAATCCCTCCAGTCCTAAAAATTCCTCAAAGCTGAATTACATCGTGCGGCGAAGCAATAAAGGGATACAAAATACGTAATTGGAGTGATGTGGTTGAACAGAAAATCAGGCTAATAATCATTATTAATCTTTATGTGCTAGTGTAAAGATTTCTGATTAATTTACCACCGTTCACTGCGATGATGTATTTTTCGTTTTAGTCAACTTTTTAACATTCATTTCCATACCCTATACTTGGTGGTGCAGAGGGACGCCTTCCTGCAGTGGCACCATTATAACCAGTGCCCCTCAACCCCCGAAAAGTAGATGGAAGACTGTTGGAAAAGGGCAACTTCGGTCTGCAGTACATGAGACTGGGGCTACAACAGCAACAACATACACCTACCAGACAGCCAGTCCATCAATTGTCATGTTAAAAATAAGTAAACAGAAAGGAGATCCCAATCGCTTGTGTTATGTTTCTCTGTACACACCTCATCCAACCAGACTGATCCCCTGTCACTGTATAGTGAACTAGAATGCACTCTAACAGCGCCAGCCTCTACCAACGCCAATAAAATTTACTGTATGATTTACTGCTGTAATTCCTCTTTCCTATCAGATTAATACTTGTGCGGTCTCACTTAATTCCACGGTCATACTCTGCCTTGTTACATAATCTCAGAGAGCGTATACCGTCACCAACGTCAATAAAATTTATGATTTATTTCTAAACCCGAATCTACTGTAGATTCACCTCAAAATCTAATGAACTTTCTCTTGACCCAAAGCCCACATATCCGTCAGATTTCATTGAAATCCGATTATAGTTTTTTTTTAGATATCTTGTACATAATCAGACAAGGGTGAACAGGCTACATAACATACGTCCAACTTCGCTGGCGACGGCAATAAGCACGAGAATTGGAATTTAGTTTCATCAGTTCGGAATGCCAGGATTGTAATGCAACAACTGATTGGAAAAGAGGCAGTTGTAGTACTAGTCCCTTTACATCGTCTGACAACTGTGTCAATACCTAGTGAGATCTTAACACATTATTCAGTAATAAAGTTCGCTGGGGACTCATTTCATAGCTTCGATCGATAAAAATGTACAGCTACAGACATTACTGTAATATCGATCCACATCCTTACTGACAAATAATTAGTCTGTGAGCAACAACTTTCGAAACATAATGGTGAGATATTAAGAGCCCAACACACAGTTCAGAATATTACATGACAGTTTCATAATTGCTCGGCTAAAAATTAAATCAAGATAACTTTCAGCCCAGTCACACAGGCGACAGGAATGTCGTGAGGAAAGAAAGTTGGTATGAAGACAGGTAAAATTTTCATCTCTGAGTGTGTGTGTGTCTATCTTTCTATATCACATTCCTCCGTGATTTTGTGTGTGTGTGTGTGTGTGTGTGTGTGTGTGTGTGTGTGTGTGTGTGTGTGTGTGTGTGTGTGTGTGTGTGTGTGTGTGTGTGTGTGTGTGTGTGTGTGTGTGTGTGTGTGTGTGTGTGTGTGTGTGTGTGTGTGTGTGTGTGTGTGTGTGTGTGTGTGTGTGTGTGTGTGTGTGTGTGTGTGTGTGTGTGTGTGTGTGTGTGTGTGTGTGTGTGTGTGTGTGTGTGTGTGTGTGTGTGTGTGTGTGTGTGTGTGTGTGTGTGTGTGTGTGTGTGTGTGTGTGTGTGTGTGTGTGTGTGTGTGTGTGTGTGTGTGTGTGTGTGTGTGTGTGTGTGTGTGTGTGTGTGTGTGTGTGTGTGTGTGTGTGTGTGTGTGTGTGTGTGTGTGTGTGTGTGTGTGTGTGTGTGTGTGTGTGTGTGTGTGTGTGTGTGTGTGTGTGTGTGTGTGTGTGTGTGTGTGTGTGTGTGTGTGTGTGTGTGTGTGTGTTCGACTCTGGGCATAGGCTTCACAGCCTGCTATCAAGGCCCAACAGTCCTCCTTCATACTATACACCTCCACATGTCACCACTTCGGCGATAACACCCACCGTTCATATTGAATATATGCTAGGGCTGTCTCATACAGGACTGGTGTGTTGGTATTAGCGGGGGTATTTTTACATGTCGGCGGGTCTTCTGGTAGATCAGTAAAGCCTGATTTTATGAAATTCAAATCCTTAAACTGTTCCCTGCCCCGCTGGGATTTAAACCTGGGTCCATTAGAACGGCAGGCCACGTCTCTAAGTGCCAGCGAAAAAGTTAGCTATGCAGAATATTTTCCCTTCACTAAGATAACGAACTCATCTTTCTGTCTGCTGTTGTCACACGCAGTTCATTTAGCTTAACCCTCTCAGCTAATGGACGTCTTAGTAGCTTTGTTCCAGCTAATGTTAATACTGTCTCAGACCAACCACAATGAACCAGGCAGTGTGTCAGACAGCCACTCACCGCCCCGGGGCAACATGCACGCACTCAGGGATGAATGTGGTGGCCCTTGGGATTAAGGAAACAACTTTCTCTATTTACCAATCAATAATTTTCATTCCAGTCTATAGGATACCCAAGGAGAAACGGGCATTATTTTGAGAAATGATACATGAAAGAACTCTATGTAAAAATGCAATACCTACAGAGGTCCAAACCTTCACCATTAGAGAACTACAATTAATGACTTTGTGGAAGAATTCTGAGGATTATTTTTGCCCCTAAGATCATCAGTAATTGTAGCTCCGTAACAGTTGAGATTTGGACCCAGGTTGATATAGCATAATTTGGTTCCCAAAATTATGCTCATTATTCTCCGGAAACCCTGTATATTGTAATATGAATAATGGTAATAAGTCTTTGGTCCCTTATTAAAACTAAATGCACATAACTTGTGAACTTAAAAATGGGAGGAAATGTTTTCAATGATTTGTCCAGATTTTTTAGCAACGGAATAACTTCTAAACATCAGCTTAATTAAACATTCTCATCTGCAAATCCTATTAGGCTGACGTCCAGCCGAGTGTCTCCTTGTTCATCACAATTGAGATTCGGGAACGCCTTTGGTTTAAGAGTAACTGTCACCTATGCCATTTCACTGTTTCGTTGTTGTAGTTGTTGTCGCTGCTGTTGTTGTACCCCGGTCTGTCTGGCCGAGCGAGCCCATCTATCACAAGCAAGCAGCCGCCTTCCTGTGGCAGGCAGCGCCTCGCAAGGATCGGAAAGGGGGCCTCCCACATGCCGAGGTATAAAGAAAATTGAGGAGGCATAGCTCCCAAGAGGATGAGCTGTGTATAGGAGAAATGTACTGTAGGCGTAGTAGTCTCAGCTCGGACTCTGACTATTTGGTGAATGTGGCTGAGTTTCTCGCCTGGGAGTGTTGTGCAAGGCAAGATACCGGGTATGGCCCCACGTCACTCCTATGGTAATACCCCCCAGGTAGTAGGTAACTATCCACCTACTACCTTCAGGTGGGTTATCGAGTGCTACACCTCGCTCAAGGGTGACCCGGGAATATGAAGGATCGGGACTTTCATCTTGCCTGAGCCGGACACGTGCCCCGCCGCATGCCCCTTTGTTGTTGGTATAGTCGTTAATTTCGATAAGAGACTTGTGACATGGATGTTTGACAAGTGTGAGGCACAGCACAAGTTCTGTCCTCAAATCTTAACGCCCTTCATCTAATAACGTATTTTCTATTTAACTCTTGTTACCTCCAGACGACTATATTCAGCTTTAGGGCAGGCTTTTGAATTGGAGAATTTCGATACAGCCCTCATTAACCCCTTCAATACAACATATCTTTCACAAGCTGAATAAAGTTGATTGAAAGTTTACAAGAATGTCACTGGATGGAATGGGTTGAATATCCACCAGGTTACGTTTTTCTTATGTTATTTTTGCCATCTCTTGACGATTTCATTCGGTCTAGGAGGAAATTTTCATACTGGGGGGGTTAGGTATAGGCTAGCCTTCATCAACCCCTTCACAACTAGGGGACTCTTCCTAAGCTGAATAAAATCGTCTGGAGGCAGAAAGAATAAGATAAAAAACAAAAAAAAGACGGCCCCGGACGTCTATCATCTTAATTTCATATTGGTGTCAACTTTCAACGTATCTGGTGAGGTATAGTTGAACAATAACAGAAGAGTAAATGAGCTAAAATATTAACTTTCTCCCTTCCCTCTCTCTCTCTCTCTCTCTCTCTCTCTCTCTCTCTCTCACACACACACACACACACACACACACACACACACACACACACACCGCGCGCGCGCGCGATCAACATATGACAGTGAAAAACAACTCATACTTCGCATGTGTCACTTCCCTAGTGCTTTCTATCGATTTCATTGTGAAGCATGTCAACTGAAGCCCTGGGTACATTCCATTTGATAGCTAGGATTCCAAGGGGTTTCTTTGGTCTCGAGTAAATATATAGCTAAAAACAAATTTTATTTTATGTATCTACTACCCGCTGAGAGAATCTCTTCCCTATCTCACACAGAAAAGTTATTAGCGTCTGAAAACCATCGCGGTCAGGTCGCTCATTTCTCAGCTGAACGTAAACATGGCTTCGTGACGCCTGCTCGCTTCGCTCGCTCGCAATAATAATATTAATAATGAAGAGACCTGTTAGAGTAACAAAGAGATGGAAAACGAGAATGGAATGGAACATATGGCCCATAATCTAAATAGCACGCCTCTTCCGTAGCGACTTATTTTGCATACTGATCGAGGTTTAATATGCCTAATTAATCGTTACACGCTTTCATTTTCCTGTATGCTATTTATGTTTTTTAGCAGCGCCACATTTCATACTATTAAACGAGAGGGATAATGAGACGTAACCTGTAGAATAAATCGCTACTGAAGAGGTGTCAAGAAACCTCCAAAGCCACTTACTTCACTGCTGTGGGCGAGAACCTAACACAACCCCTCCGGTATATAAGGCAGACTGGCCACACCTTGCCATCAGTTCCCCGTCATCCCAACACACAGCATGATCTCTGCTAAGGTTCGCATACTCCAACACACAGCCTGGACCCACATGATATAGCGCTCTGAATCCCATGAAGTATTGTCCATTATATACTCACTATTTTCAGGGCATTTTTATTCAACTTTGGAGAGACTTTTCTACCTGGCAGCTTTAGATATAGCCTTAAAAAAAAACTTTACATGCAGAGGTCCTTCCTAAGCCAAATAAAATGATCTGTAGCTACCAAAAAATAAGCCCCCCCCCCACAAAAAAAAAGCCCCCGGATTTAAAGGAATAATACAATCTGATATGCTTATAATTTGCCACATGACTAGCCTTCTGCTTTGATGAATGAAAATAGTTTGTGAATATACGGTAATTATCCTAAGTTGCCGTCCAGTCGTCTTCCCTGCAGCCTATACTAATTACAGTATTCTAATTTTACTTTTAACGAATTTAGCATGCTTGATATTAAATGAAACAGCCTCCCAGTTCATATTTACTACCGGTACATTACTGAGCAAAGTGGAAACATTAACCCAGCATACTATAAGCAGAAGAACATGGCAACAAACCCCACCCCAGCACACACACACACACACACACACACACACACACACACACACACACATACAGAGAGAGAGAGAGAGAGAGAGAGATTTACTGGCTGCGACACGGGCACGCAACTCCAGATGGCGATAATTATACCTAACGTCGCTCGTCAGTTTATAATCACTTAATTGTTTTTATGATATTTGTGTCATTAGGAAGTCCACTGAACTAATTTACCTCTTCGTTTTCGCACAGTATACTAAATGATTACTATTCAGATCGCTTATAGGAATATGTAAAAGTGAAAGAAATATCGGCTGAGTAATGAAACGACGGTGAATGGCCAGATGACTAAAAACTGTTTAACTTCACGGACATGATAGTGGTTGTTCTCACCCTGGTGGGATAAGCACTACCGAAACAGTGAACTGTGATTAAAGTTTCAGTAAATTAGCCGAGCAATCACCGTTCGTAAGCAGCAGTGTCACTCCTAAATACACATAATCTGAATCAGAGTTTAGACTTCTCCATTATAACAAATCTTACCATTCATTAAAACATTCTTTTTTCCTTACATTATTCAGCAACTATTAGGAAGTATTTAGCTAGTTTTGTCGCTTGGTTAAGTTTCCACCCCACAGGATATCTCAGGTGTACCATGGCTACCAAAGTACGGGGGTTCTTTTTGAAGAGGCATGGCGCCATTTTGACTGACTGACTGATTTGAACAACATGAGATTTGTGTCCACAGGTTGTACTAGTGGCTGCTGTAGTGGCAGTGGCGGCAGCAGCACCCAACCCCGATAGCCCCCCTCCCTACGAACACCCGCCACCCTCCTATAAGGAGCCAGGCATGCCCTACGACTTCGCATTCGCCGTCAAGGACGACTACACCAGCAACGACTTCGCCCACGACGAAAGTAGTGACGGCAAGGTGACCTCCGGCTCCTACCGGGTGCTTCTTCCCGACGGCCGCACACAGATCGTCACCTTCACCGCCGACCATCACAACGGCTACGTAGCCGACGTGGCCTACGAGGGCGAGGCCTCCTACCCCGCGCCTGCACCGCCAGCCTATGGAACTCCACATTAACAAAAGCCTGAGCATCGCCGACATACACTAACTTCTGTGACACACAACACGAACTCACTGGTGTTTGAGTTACCAAGAAATCGCATTTCAGATATATAATAAAGCTTTGAGAGAAGAGCAACATATTATTATTACCCTCTATCAACTTATATTATGTTCTTTTCACTACCTAAACACCCGACACCAATCTTCTCGTTCTCTGCTAGCACATTTCATCATCAGTGACATATACTGCAAAGGACAAAGGTTTGCCTAATAATTCACTTCCTTTAAATTTCCTCAGCTGGCTAATGTTCGTAGGCATGTATGTTTCCCTTTTAATGCGTCAAGAAGGAAAGTAAACGAAATGTCCAAGATGTAAAGCTGACGCAACAGAATACTAGACGAACTTTTGTCCATGTCCGTACGACAGATGATGTATATTATCATCCCAACCCAACTTTCCAACCAAAGGGATGGGGAGAGGCAGGACTCATAAGCAGAACACAAGAGAACACAGAAGCAGAACTAAACACAAGCATACCCAAAGACATAGGTCTCACGCTTATTGACATCATTCACTCCTTTAAGACCCCCCCCCCTCCCTCTCTCTCTCTCTCACACACACACACACACACACACACACACACACACACACCATAAGTTTAGTAGTTGGCACCGGCCACGGGAAGGTTTATGCCTATGTGTGAATCCAAAAATTCTAAAGGCTTTACTGATGATATATTACTGTACCCTGCTTCTCATTTATCTCCTGTAGGCATATTAATGAGAGAATAAGTTATGATTATAGTGATGGATATGCAGTTAGACAGTACGGGGAGTGAAGAAACAACAACGATAGGAATATAATGAATGGGTAGATACAGACAGGTAGGTAAGGAGGGTGCGCAGCCAGGTAGATATGCAGTACGACAGATCTACACAAGAGTCCCGAAGGCGAAGTGTTGTATAATTGTTACCGTGAACAGCGGACTGTTTGATAAGCAATGCTCTCAGGTTTTGGCAGTCACACCGTTAGACAATGCGATCCTTTAACGGGGAGGTATAAAGCTTTAAATTATTCCTATAGCATATACAGGATTTATTTATTAATCAATTTGTTATCTGCAATTTGTCCGTTTCTAGTAGGCTGTATCAAAACTGTCATTAGGGCATAGAGTAATACCAGTCTGAACGCCTTTTCCAATGATGCCAATATTTATAACGATGAAATTTTTGGTCAATGTGAACTTGGGTTACTCTGAGCGTGTTGGCCACCGTGACGAGGACATACCGTCAGGGGAAGAGGATTCGTTTGGCACCTCAATCACCAAAATCGGTCCATACCTGTGCGAAATGACTGACGGACGGACAGACGGATGGAAAACTGTCATCCCAGGTTATGCACACTAAGGCCCTTGATCTCGTCTTCGGGATAAGAGTGTGCATAGATAGATTTAAGGTGAATGAGAATGTAAACATATAGATATAAAGGTAGATAAAAAGTGGACAAAGAGAGCAATATAATCTGCGTCATGGAAGGAGAAACATAAAAATCAAAGGTAGATGAAGAGTACAGTATATAGATAGGTGGATCTAAAGCTGGATAATGAGTTTAAAGACAGACAGAAAGACACACACACACACACACACACACACACACACACACACACGATAGACAGACAGACTGATTGACTGACTGACTGATACTGACTGCTGATAAAGAGATAAGAGTAGACAGACATGAATGAAAATAATGGCAAATTGTACCAAGAAAATGAGAGGATAGACAGGTTGGCAAAGGAACTAGCTAAACAAAATCGATAGTCATAAAAAGAGAGGTAAGGCATACAGGTAGTTAATGAATGGGCAGTAGGGCAGATAATGATAGGTAACTGAGAGAGAGAGAGAGAGAGAGAGAGAGAGAGAGAGAGCATCCGGCCACCTCACCTTCACCGCAACCCCAACCATCCAACAGCAGCGAACGTGGTGGATTTGGCGGCTGTTTTCTATAAGCCCACATACGACTCTCTCTCTCTCTCTCTCTCTCTCTGACTATACACTGAGTGACAATCTGATGGGTTTCCTGTAACCTAGTAATCCACTGACAATGCTGGGTGGTGACCATACAGCCAAAAGAAGCCTGATGGATCAGTGGGTTAAAACTACAACAAAAACAACAAGAACTACTATTGCTACTACTACTACTAACCTCTTCAGTAAAAGAGGTCTTTCCTATTAAAAAAAAAAAAAAAAAACTCATTGTAGCTGAAGAAAATACTCCCACTTGACCTAAAATTGAATTCTCACCACATGGAATGTGGAGTTGTAGACGTAGATCACCACTAGAATGTGATGCTAGTCACGAAGAAGTGTTGTAGCATTGTCTTTTTCCGCCTTTGAACTACGTGAAATAAGCTAGAAAAGGAAAATCTCAGCGGTGAATTAAAAAAAAAAAAAAAAGGGAAGGAGATTTTCGTCCCTCTGCAGCTTGTTTTCCGTTGCTCGCTGACAGAATATGACAAGGCTATGGCTCTGAGCTATGGGAATTATTCTGAGCCATTCTCTAAGAATCATTCCCATAACACTTCTTTGTGTCTAGCACCACATTCTAGTATTAATCTCTTGGTATAACTTCATATTCAAGGTGGAGCTAGGGCAATTTTGCGCCTAGTTAAACTGAACAGAGTATTTTAGGAAAAATAAATAAATAAAGGGTCAATTGCAAAGAATGAGCTAAAAGCGATAGGCTACTCTTTTCACTTTAGCGTGGCCTAAAACTGACATCTCTACATCTTGAATGCTGAGCTGTAGCAAAAGATTAACACACAAACATAACGCCTGTCAAGAAGTGTTACTGAAAGAATGAAGAGCCGTAATGTTGTCGTGTGAAGTATTTTAGTCATGTTACCTTAAACTGGCCGAGATTTCTGTCCTTTTGCCCTTATTTCACGTAGCCCAGTGGCGGAACAAGACGATACTATGGTTCTACAACCTTTCCATTGCACTTCTTCGTGACAAGCATGTGATGAAGAGGGTATGTTTTGGCCAAGGAGAGTAAATGTGAATAAGGTGGAGGAGCAGAAAGCAAGATCGAGAGTGAGATGGAGGGATGGTGTGAAGATGTATTTAAATGGGGGTAGTGTGAGCTGGAGGAGGGGCAGCCTGATGGCGAGGGACAGGGTGACATCAAGGCAATTTATTCATGGTCACCCCCTCTATCCCTGTAACCTATCCCTAACACCTCGTCATAACCGATTTATTTTGCTTATTACTCCTTATTACCCTTTTCTGTGTTACAAAAACCCATCTAACATCCCCATACTCTGCAAAAATAAAATAGCCTACAAGAGGATATTCATCAGCCATACCCAAAAATAAATCACGAAAGGGGAGGTGTTAGGGAGCCTCCTTAACCAACGAGAATAAGGGGCCTCGACCTTGGACCTGTCATTCCCAAAAACCTTCCATCAAATCTGGTTACACTCGAAGGAAATTTTTTTTAGTTATTTTGCTCTCTCTCTCTCTCTCTCTCTCTCTCTCTCTCTCACACACACACACACACACACACACAAACATCCAGGAACACATAATGCTTGCTCTCGCTGCGCTAGGCCGGGTATGATAATCTATGACCTAGCCGACTCGCCAGGTCTCTGAGGTTGACTACTTTTTTTTTTTTATTATTATTATTATTATTAAAGAAGATCAAGTTAAGACAACATGCTGTAACTCAAGAACATTAAAGGCGGGTTCTCGCGACGTTAAAAGGCAATATTTTTTATTAATCTTGGTATGGATACAGACTATCGTCCTGACGACCTTCAGGACGATAGTCAACACGAAATTGAATCTTGGTCAATATTAGTTAAGAGTGGTCAATGTTGCTGCCGAGGTATTTTGACTGACAAAAATTTTCCATAATATAAACACACACACAGCTTCGACTTCCTAGATGAAATATAGCCTTTTGTGATGAAGTAAACAGTTCAGTGGACATATGATGGTATGGGTGGCGGAGTTAACACAGCGTGATAATATGCAGTGGAACATGTCACCACACCATCAGCTAATTTCCAGTTTCGGCCACACTTCGTATTCAGTAATGCTGTCAAAATTAGTCAGAATTTATTTTGACATAATTCTGGCCAAAATCCGCCAGTGAACTCTCGACAGGACGTGTAGCACAGAGTAAGGACACCTCATGGTAAGCCCACAGCACAGCAGCGACTACTGACTTGTGTAGTGACCTGGGATGACATGCATAAACTAATTTACCAAGCATTTTCTGTCGTAAATCTGGTCTATTTTTACCGGAAAGTGGAGTGTGCCATATTCCTGAATCTCCTGGGCTTGCAAAGAAAGAAAGAAAGAAAAAATAATAGTTACAAAGATTATTATCGTCAGTTATAGGCTACATTCTCCTCTATAGGCAGGATCAGGGAAGGAGAGAGTAGAATCTTTCCACGCTTTTGGTTCTTACTGCAAAAAATAAAAAATATTGTTAGGAGAAGGAATTGATCGTTAATATATTCGAGAATCACACCCTGAAGGACTGATGGAACCAGCAGTGGAGAATTCTGATGGGCTCACGGAACAACACAGCAGCTGATGGTTGTCCGGCCACCTGACATCCTTTAGAGATTTCGTATTTTACCTTTAATTCTTAACATTTTTACCATAATTCACTGTTGATTCCTACATGTAGTTTGTTTCACGTGTAAACAATCCAATGGGCGATGAAACGAACAATGAATAAAACACACACACACACACACACACACACACACACACTCACAAACAAAAGGTCAGAGAGAAGACCTTGTAGCCGGTCATGTATGTGGGTCTTGAAGACAACTTTTGCCTTTGCCTGAAGTCTCCCATCACAAATGTATATTGCGTTTTATGCTTATGCATCGCTTCCTCTACAGATTCATACATTTTTTCTTATTTCTTCATCAAAGCTAATAGTGGCACTTGGACATGGATTAACATCATATTATATCTCAGGTTCACTTGCGTAATTAGGCCTGCTATTCTTTCATTACTTTTACACTGAAGAATTCTTCGTTTCCCCTAAGCCTCTGTTAACCATAAAACCTAGTTAACCTGTGTTACACATTATGAGGCCACCATACACCTACCTGGTATTCCGACTTCATTAAGATTTAAGGACCTTATTAGCATCCATTGCTTTGAATAAGTCCACCCGCCACCACGGTCAGATGCTCCGCTGCTTGCTAGGTACAGTATACTTGGATCCACGGTATAGAAGAACTAGTCGGTGTGGATTAGAAAGGATGTTTGAACTAGCTGAGCAGTTACTGCAGTGGTAAAGCGATGGTCACAAGGGACATTTTCCAACAATTCTTGCTTCCAGAATTGTTGTTTTCCCCGATATAAGGAAATTTGAAAGGTTTCTGGACGATTAATTTGGAAAGATTTGCAGACGAGCGCGTCTGTCTCGAGCCGAAAGACTTTCAACAATAATCGGAGTCAAATCAGTGCTAACACTATGACTACACAAACTGAAATGCTCATTTTTGTGCATAACACTCACATAATATATCAATAACGTCAAATTCCAGAAAAAATAATAAGATAATTTTTAAAACACCGGAACAGTATACACAGGATGCTGATTTGACCAGCTTTTGTTTACATCCAAGCCTGCTGCTCACTCAAGGCCGCTGACTTCTCATGTTGGTATCCAGCTTGTCAATACCATGAAAAATAACACTCAACAGATGCAGCTTTGGGGGTCTGCTGAGTTGTATCCACTGCCTCGTTATTTATAGATACTCCAAATTAAGCTCTAACCAGACGACAATAAAATCCAGGCTCTTCCTTCTAACAAAATATTTGAGAGTTATGTTTTCTAATAGTATTCCGCGTTTGCAGGCTATTATCAACATCAACATTGCCAGAGCAACAGCATCCTCGTTGGTGTTTATCATCACTGTACTCCTGTGTGTAACAGTAAAATTTAATGAGGAAAGACAAGCACTCGTTTGACTCACATGGCGACAGACATTCGTTTTTTCTTGCTGCGATAGAACGATTCATGTGACCTCTTCTGAAAGAATTTCATTGCTCTTGCTATTGCCCTTCGGACTGCTACTGCTCGAAAATGTCCCCGTGTCACCACAGCTTAACACTTTCCGTCCGATCCCTGCAGCAGTGAACCAGCCTAGCATGGCTCAAGGAAGGTGGGAGGGATAGGGTGTCCTTCTCCCTCCAGGGGACGATTTCCAATTCATCCACCTGTCCCTCATCGAATATACAGGATTCCTTCTCCTATGCCCCCCAAAATGAGGGGGGGAGGAAATAGAGGGAGGGAATGATTTGCCCCTGTAGTGAAAGAATGGGGGTGAATGACTGGTCATAGTTTATCTCTATTTACCTAGGCGGCTTCCCCCAAAGGTAGGGAGGTAGCCGAGACAGGACGATAAACTCCCAATTTACCCATCCATATACACAAACACACACACACACATTTAATCGTACCTTAGCCCCAAAGGGAGACGGAGGGCATAGTTTTATAATAATTTTAACGTTGTGAGGAGGATTGCCCTCACATGTACAGTACCTTCTGACCCTCAAGTTTTACGTTTTTCAAGTTGTGAGGGAATGGTCTTCAAGTTTGGTATTTTTCAAGTTGAGGGGATGGCCCTCAAGTTTAGTGGCCCTCAAGTTTTATATTTTTCAACCTGTGAGGGAGGATGGCCCTCAAATTTCATATTATTCAGGTTGTGAGGGGGATGGCCCTCAAGTTTTATGTTTTTTAAGTCGTGAGATGATGGCCCTCAAGTTTATATTTTTCAGGTTGTGAGGGAGCATAACTCTCACGTTTTATATTTTTCAGGTTGTGAGAGGAAGGCCCTCACATAACCTCCTGGCCCAGATTATGAATGAACCAAGGGGGAGTGTTGGATCTGAAACCCAGTGAATCGTCGAAAAAGACATTTTCGGTGGGGGTGGGGTCAGTGTTTAGGAGGATGAGGTCAGGAGGGGTGGGTGGCGTTCTGGGTGGGCTGCAGGGGACATAGCAGCACGGGAAGTGAGGTGTGTGCCCGCGTGGATGATCGGGTCGAAGGGTGAAGGAGGGACATGGGCGGTAATAGGTGTTGTACCTAAAAGTATGGTAGGATGATGGGGGTACGCTGGTGAAGCAGCAGGGGGAATGGGGTTGATGGCTGGGGGGATGATCTGGCCTGTGGCGGACAGAACTGGATCGGGGAGTGGGGGGCCATGGGATGATGACGAAGGTTAAGGGATTCTGGGTGAGGATGGGGATGGAGGCGTTGGCCGAGAAACCATCCCCGAACCCACTGGCTCTACTCGAGCCACCCTCATTCCCAGCTCTACCCACAGCCCTCCCTCTTCCCGCAGCCCTTCCTCTACCTGTAGCCCTCTCTCTTCCCGCAGCCCTCTCTCTTTCCGCAGCCCTCTCTATTCCCGCAGCCTTCCCTCTTCCCGCAGCCTTCCCTCTCCCCGCAGCCCTCCCTCTTCCCACAGCCCTCCCTCTTCTCGCAGCCCTCCCTCTACGCACTGTACCCGCAGTCCCCGAGGGTTCACCAGCACAGCTCACGTGAGGCCACCCACTGGTCCTGGCATCGTTCAAGGTCGAGTGCGCGACCTTGGCATCGTTGAGGGGGTCGTTGGCGTTCGTGTTGCAGGCGTTGTTGCTCCCGCACCTGCTATTAATGTTAGAGAGCCTCACTCTTTTACACATCGCAATGTTTTTATTTTTGTGTCTGTTTCTCTATTTTGCTAATAAACTACTAATTCTGAAGTAAGTATAGATTTGACACGTGGAACTTTAATGATTGAATATGGGATGGCCTTCGCATTCAGCGCCTTCGATACGGTTTTCTTCCTTTTTCATTCTAATTACACCATAGCGCATTTACCCAAACCTGAAAAATATGCCTATCCCTTTTCAACTCAGCTGATGACCAACTGGGGTCAGACTGGAGGGTTAATTTGACTAGTGACCAAGAAGACTCATTCCTGCCTCATAACTAATGTCACCATATTTCATGCACCCACAACTCAGTACTCAAGTTATGAGACTGGCTCAATTCCCTCAGATGAAACCAAAGAACCTAAACTACCGGACGATTTTATTAAACGATTTTTTATCTCAAATATGAAGGAGGTTAAACAAGGCTATATCTAACCCCTTCAATTTGAGGTCTGTCTCAGGTTGAATGAAATCGTTTGAATATGGCACAGGAAGCTTCGTCACACCTCTTCCTTCAGATTTATTGTGCCTATTAGACCTTAACATTGTTTGCATGCTCTCTTTATTGATTTATTAGTGATATCAACTCCCCAACTCCATTTATGCATTTTTTTCACGCAACGCCATCTTCAGACGATTTTATTTATAGTATAATGGAGTTATCTGACAGGAGCATGTAGTGTTACATGGAGAGACAGCCAGGCAAATGAGGAAGTGAGGAAGCGTTGAGGTGTTGATGCAAATGTGACTGAAAGCATGAAGAGAAATACTATGAGCTGGTCTGGCCATGTAGAGAGGAAAGAATGAAAAACTGACAAGAAGAGTGTGAGTGAGGTGGAAGGGGAGAGGAGGGACAGACCAAGGATGAGATGGAGGGATGGAATGGTGAGATATATGAAGGAGGAGGAGGAGGTGTGAGTTGAGGGAAGGACACCCAAATGGTTGAGGGCAGAGCGACATGAATGCGATTTGTTTGTGGCCACCCCTTATGGGATTAAGGCGTCTGTCAATTGATAGAAACGCAGATAGATAAACAGACTTTTCGAAATTGAGGAGGTAGATGTAGTATTCATTAACGTTTTGTGTTATGCACGTACTGAAGGGGTTAAAATGTAAAGTGCAGAATAAATCTGGCTGAATCGGTAGAGGCGGCCTGCAGCCCTGATGGACCCAGGTTCGAATACCGGCTGGGGCAGGGAACAGTTTAAGGATTTGAATTTCATAAAAGCAGACTTTCCTGATCTACCAGATGACCCGCCGACATGTCATAAAAATACCCCGGCTAATAACAATACACCAGTCCTGTATGAGACAGCCCTAGCATGTATTCAATATGGACGGTGGGTGTTAGTGCCGAAGTGGTGACATGTAGAGAGGTGTATGGTATGTAGGAAGACTACTGGGCCTCGAGAGCAGGCTGTGAAGCCTATGCCCAGAGTCGGACACATAAAAAAAAAAAAATCGCCATGATACAGGCGTCAAGAAAACACTAAAGGCAGTCAGAATACGGCAGTTAGTGTGATGGTGCAGAAACAATGGTGGTAATAGAAGTAGTAGTAGTAGTAGTTGTGGGGGAAATAGTAGTAGTCGTAGAAGTAGTAGTAATAGTAGTAGTAGTAGTAGTGGCGGTGATGGCGGCGTAGAATTAGTAGTAGTAGTGTTGTAGTAGTAGTAGTAGTAGGTGTTGTTGTTGTTGTTGCTCTAGTAGTAGAACTAAAAGTAGCAACAGTTATTGCTGTTGTTGCCCCAAGTCCTGAAACGTGAACCCAGTGGACTACAGACTGATGTTGCCCTTCTCCAGCAGGACCCCATCCTTCTTTCGGGGGACTGGGAGGGAGGTGAGGGGCGTTTGTATAACCGGAGAGAGAGAGAGAGAGAGAGAGAGAGAGAGAGAGAGAGAGAGAGAGAGAGAGAGAGAGAGAGAGAGAGAGAGAGAGAGGCCGCTGGGTTATATCAGTGCCACCACGTGAAGGCGTCCCTCCACCACCACAGTAATAGAGAAGAGGTAAATCTGCAAAGAGTGTGGGAAGTAGAGTGGCACAAGGATGGAAAGTGCCTGGTGCTATGAAGATAAAGTGTGGCGTGAGTGTGTGGAGGCTACACACACACACACACACACACACACACACACACACACAGATTCCAAAAACGACATCCCTATGCAAAAAAATAGTATTTCTGTTGCACATTACATGCACACATACAGCAGTGATGCATACACACACTCATGTATACAAACGTGCATTTATATACGCGTATGCACACGTACACATTTTTCTTGCATACACACAAACGAAATCCTATCTCTCTCTCTGCACACCCAATGCCATGCAAACACATGTTCATGCATACAAACTTACATTCGTATTTGCACACATGTACACACCTTTTTTCTTGCATGTACACAAACACTGACACGCTCTCTCTCTCTCTCTCTCTCTCTTGTACACCTCTAAAAATGCATACTGTAACTTACCAATAAGTACCAAGTTGCACAGGAAGGCTTACATACATACCACAACACACACACACACACACACACACACACACACACACACACACACACACACACTGCACCGCTCGCTGGTGCAGTGGTAACGCTCTCGCTTGCCAACTGGTGGACGGGAGTT
>NC_137043.1:26796799-26846799 GCF_032717465.1 Coenobita brevimanus | reverse complement strand
TGTGGTGTGGGTGCGGTGTGGGTCAGTGACAGTGGTGGCCGAG
Source organism: Coenobita brevimanus (assembly GCF_032717465.1). Classification (NCBI taxonomy): domain Eukaryota; kingdom Metazoa; phylum Arthropoda; class Malacostraca; order Decapoda; family Coenobitidae; genus Coenobita; species Coenobita brevimanus. Next base: position 26,846,756 of record NC_137043.1, on the reverse strand, counting down.
GGCGAGGAAATACTAACCTTCACTACACGAGTATACCATTGGGAAATACACCCCTACGGACATACAGTACATTCGCTCTCTCTCTCTCTCTCTCTCTTTCCAATGTCTTCCCATCTCCCTCACTCCAGTATCATCTTCCCTCTCTATTCAGTATCTTCTTCCCTTCTCCCTCCTCTCCAGTGCGTTCTCACCCTCCCCCCCTCTCTCTCCTCTCCAGTGTCTTTTCTCCCTCCCCCCCTCTCTCTCTAGTGTCATCTACCCCTCCCCCTTTCTTTCCGGTGTCTTCCCCCCTCCAGTTCTCTCCAGTCATCCAGTCATCTCTCTCTCTCTCTCTCCCTCTCTCTCTCTCTCTCTCGCCACATTGTCACACCGCTATTTCAAGGCATTATCTGCTCATCCTCCTTTCCAATGCATTCCTTTCACTCTATTGACTTATACTCTTTTCACTATAAACTGGCTCAAAATTGCGTTCTCTACAATTACAATGCCTATACTCGGTTCCACGGAGTCTGACGCACTGATTTTGCCCGCCGATGACAGGTGGATCTGGTAACACTGTGCGACGTACTCGGGCGGTGATTGGTGGATTTCCGTTGTGTTTGAATGTGCACCAAATTGACTTTGTATTCCAACCAAGGCGTCATTAATTTATAGAATACCAGAATATACAGATACAAATTAAAGCAATGATATCTTTGATGATAAATATGGGCCTTTTAAATTACTAGAGATAAACCTGAACGGCAATGATAACAAACAGTAAGTAAAGTCGCGACTGGATGCATGCGGATAAGTCAGCGACTGTGGCGGAAATTCAGACGTTCATATCAAGGACAAGGTGGTCCCGAGGTCCTGTGAAGGTTCGAATGTTTCCCACCACTGCTACACAGTGTTACAGTCTACAGTCTTCACCATGCCTTTCATTACCTCATTTGCTAATATACAACCTTACCCTAGATATGCTTAGCTTAGCTTCTAATAATTATGATTTGTGTAAGCACACACACACACACACACACACACACACACACACACACACCTCACTGGGACCAATATATGCTATTCTATTCTCAGTACATATAGTGTACATACACATTTTCATTACCTTCATAGGTAACAGTAGCTTTAAAAATCTGCAAATGTTTGTATTCATAGTCAGATTCAGTAGAATTATTTCTTACATAAGTTTGGTGTTTGATTTTCCCTAACATTTTCGTATCATAAGAGACAGACATACAGACGGACACCCTATCCCTGGTCACAATGCATCCTCAAGCATGTACCTCTGCCCCCTCGACAAAGAGCCGGGAAAGTAATGAATTACATCATTATAGAATGAACTGAATTTTTGTTAATGGTGGAAGAAAGGAAAGTAAGATAAAAGCAAACTCCATAGGAAAATAATAGTTGAAATATGGTGCTATAATAAAACCGCGTGCAGTATAAACGAAATCAAACATAATTAAATGAATTTAAATCAGTCGCTGACCTGTCCGTTTGCGTCCAGTCACGACTTTACTTACTGTTTGTTATCACTGTCGTTCAGGTTTATCTCTAGTAATTTAAAAGGCACATATTTATCATTAAAGATATCATTGCTTTAATTTGTATCTGTATATTCTGGTATTCTATAAATCAATGACGCCTTGGTTGGAATACAAAGTCAATTTGGTGCACATTCAAACACAACGGAAATCCACCAATCACCGCCCGAGTACGTCGCACAGTGTTACCAGATCCACCTGTCATCGGCGGGCAAAATCAGTGCGTCAGACTCCGTGGAACCGAGTATAGTTATAAAGATTAACAACAGACTATGGTGCTAATCACGAAGAAGTCCTATGAAAAGGATGCAGCGTAGCAGTATTTTTTACAAATCAAACTACGTCAGGCAAACTGCAAATGGACGAAAAAATGGCCCAAGTTAAAATGAAAGGAGTAAAGGAATAAATTTAGCTTAGTATTCCTCAAATCAATCCATTCTCTCACTCTCTCTCTCTCTCTCTCTCTTTCTCTCCCTCAGTAAAAGCCAAATGACCCCAAACGAGGCGCAGTGACTCGAGGCCAGGAAAATGAGCCCCATAACATTTAGCCTAATATTCTAACCGGCTTTGGAGATTCCGTAACACCTTTCCTACAGCGATTCATTCTGCTGACAACCTCCCAGTCCCCTCTTTTATGTCACTAAAGCAAACTCAGTAACTCAAAACGATATAAATAACGGATAGAATGATAGGGTGTAAAAATAAATCGCCAAGGATAAGGTGTTACAAGGCGTTTCCAATTTATCCCTGGTGGCAATTACATTATCGAAACTACCTGTCTCTTAGGGATTCGAATAAGTAAGCGTCTTATACCACTTAACCACCAGAAGCGAGGAGACACTAATATGCTTAAAAGACACTATGTGCAACTATGAAATAATTGGTACAGATTATAATTACAGGAAAAGAAAAAACAAGAATTTTAACAGCTGTGCCCACTTATCCAGGCCAGTATCACCCCACTCTATATACCTGACTCTATAACTCACTCTATATACCTCACTATACCCCACTCTATATACCTCACTCTATATACCTCAATCTGTATACCCCACTCTATATACTTAACTCTACCTCACTGTACAGGTATGTGCCTCACTCCATGTACAACATACACATTGGAGAGGGACGCCTTCACGTGATGACACCGATATCAATTGCCCGGCCGTACAAGCGTCCCTCAATTCCCCCCACTTCTCCATCCCCAGAAAGGAGGGTGGTGGACTGTACGAAAAGGAACATTTCAGTTTGCAAACCAATGTGTTCACGTCCAGATAATCCTGGGGCCACAACAACAACACCTACTACTACTACTACTATTACAACAACAACAACAACAATAATAATAATAATAATAATAATAATGATTCGTATAAAGTCATCATTATATTCACATCTGGATACACGTGAATAAGTTAAAGACTGTGCCTGATAACTCTACCTTTTCATCATTTACAGAACAAGGGATAGCATTTTAATCGCATAAAGAGGGCATTATAACACGGCTGAGAGAGAGAGAGAGAGAGAGAGAGAGAGAGAGAGAGAGAGAGAAGAACGTATTAATAACATGCAACAACTTCAAGTCCTTCAACCCAGGGAAATCAACTACTATTACTACTACTACTACAACTATTACTACCATCAACTCCTTTACGGTTGGAGTAAAATTAGTGATCTGTTCGACCTAACATCAGAAGATTTTATTCAGCGGTCACAAACGTCTGAAAGTTATACCATTTTCCTACGCAGTTTACCCAAATAATGCATCAGCGAGTGTATGTGGTCTTGCTGGCAGGGTTTGCACTTGGTGTTGACAAAGAGTATATTTTGCTAGATGAGTTTGTCGAAGAGAGGGAAGGACGGGTAAGCACGCAAACGGGAGACGGGAAATGAGGGGAAGTGTAATGGCGCCAATGTGGAAAAGGTGAGGTAAGGTGAAATGGGGGAAGGGGAGGGGAGGGGAGGAAAGGGGAAGTGAGGGAAGGGAAGGAGAGGTGGGGAGGGGAGTGAAAATGAGGGAGAGTGAGGGGAGGTGTAATGGCGCCAAAGTAGATGAGGAGAGGAGAGTGGAGTAGTGGGGAGGGGGAACGAGGTAGGGGAAGTGGAGGGAGGGGTAGAGGCGCCAAATTGGAAGAGGGGAGGGAAGGGGAGAAGGAGACGAAGAGTGAGGCGAGGGGGGAAGTGAGAGGAGGAGAGGGAAAGTGAGGGAGGAGGAAGTGAGGGGAGATGTAATCACACCAAAGGGAGCGTTGGGAGGGGATGGAACGGTAGAGGGAGAGGGTAGGAGAGGTGACGGAAGAGAAGGAGTAGCGAAGGGGAAAGGGGACTAGGGGTGAGGGGATGAAGAGTGAGGGAAGGCGCCAAAGTGGGTGCGGTGAGGTGAGGGGAAAGGAAGGGAGGGGGGGAGAGAAGGGAGGAGAAGTGGATGGCGCCAGGAGAAGAAAGAAACAGGTTAGGGCGTGACACTTCCACACAGGGAGGGAGGCACGGGAGGGAGGAGGGAGAGGTAAGAAAGTAAGACAAAGGGAGAGAAAAGAAGGAAATGGAAGGAAAAGCAGTACTGAAACACACACACACACACACACACACACACACACACACACACACACACACACACACAAAGACGGGGAGGCGAAAGTGGATAAAAGAAGAGGAAGAGATGACTGAAAGATGGTTCAAGAAATACAGAAAAGCATGAAAAATGTTAAATGGAGACAAGGAGTGATACACTGAGAACTGGGAAGACATTTATACAGATGGTAATAACTGCAAGACAGACACCTATGATAGCCGCACCCACCCACCTGTATCCACTATCCTAAAACATCCCAAAAGCAGTCCTATATCTTCAGACACACGCAGCAGACTCACCCCAGACGCATACCAGACACACCATCAACACCCCGCAACTTCCAACGCACACTCTTTATGCATGACGCCCGTTAAACTCTATGGTTTCAGCTTGCCAGATTTCACAATTCAAAAAGTTACAGTGACTCACTAAGTGAATGAGTGAGTGACACAATTAGGGATACACACTGAATTAAGCCATCCTTTTGAACGAAGCAAAAAATAGGGATAAGGGGACAGGGTCATTTTAATAGTTGTGAAAGAACGAGGGAACAGGCACAGGCAAACTGACCAGATGAGAGAGAGAGAGAGAGAGAGAGAGAGAGAGAGAGAGAGAGAGAGAAGGGAGTGGCAGAAGACTGGAAGGAATAAGGGATACGAGGCACCATGATCCGTGAGGGGGAAGGAGGGAGGAGAGTGCCGCGAAGGAAGGGGGGCAATACCATGGCCCTCAGGTAAACACGCTTCAGTAACCCACGAGCCGCGAAAGGGAGTGCACGTCGCTTCCCCGTCTTTTTTACTTTTTATACCGCACCACCGCCGCACACTGCCATCAGTTTCACCTGCCGTCGAGAAGCGTGAGTACCCATACATAATCTATTCCATGTTATTACACTCTGCCACGAAACTCACGCTCTTTCACCTCTGCCCACGCCCTCTACCACTTGTACCTAGTTCATACGAAGTTAGAATTATAGTTATGGGTGATGGATTACGGGCAAGTGTGCAAGGGTGAGTAACCTATAATTCAATTCACTACAATGACTCAAGATTTCGGCTAAATATTGCTGCCTCTAAACAAGTTATTCAGGAGAGGAGGATACTGGCAGTGGGGTTAATGTACTCTATAATCTGTACTGCTTTTCCTCCTTAACTTGGCCAGGATTTTTGTCTCTCTTCAGCTTATTTCAATCGGATCAGTGGCAGAAAGAAATGACAACTCTACGGCTTTGTATTCTTTCCATAGCACTTCTTCGTGACTTGCATCATATTCTGGTTTTAATCCACTGCTACAACTCAGCAATAAGGATGAAGAGATTGCAATTTTAGCCCAAGTTAAGAGTAAAATGCGTATAGGGAAGATTTTTTTTCTTATCCTTGCTACCTCCAGACGATTTTACTCAGACATGGATAGCGGAGGGGTTAATGGAGGCTATACCTAACCCCTCCAGTTTGAAAAGCCTCTCCTAAGCTGAATAAAATCGTCTGGAAGGAAATATAAGAGGTCATCGAAGTAAGAGTCTTAATTATCACTGAATTTACCTGGTCAACCACCTGAATAATTATAATCGGTAAATTAGAGGTGTGGTGAATGAGACTGATGAATTTAATAACTTCGATATTCATTTATTTAATACGATATCTGTTTTTATTTCTGTTATTGGTTTTCTTTCACTGATGTTCGATTGGTGGGTTTATTTATGTAGTTATCCATTTATTTTTAACGATATACCTTTATTTTCGTTGTTGATTTTCTTGGTACTGATGATATTCTTAATTTCTCTTCTGCCAGCCTACGCTCCGCACAGCACCACCAGTCCACACCCAAAGCACTGCCCACGCCCAAAGCACTGAGTCCCAAAACACTGTCTACGCTCAAAGCACTGTGAACGCCCAAAGCACTAGGCCCAAAAGCACTGTCCACGCCCAAAAGCACTGCCAACGCCCAAAGCACTGTCCACGCCCAAAAGCACTGTCCACGCCCAAAAGCACTGTCCACGCCCAAAAGCACTGCCAACGCCCAAAAGCACTGTCCACGCCCAAAATCACTGCCCACGTCCAAAGCACAGCCCATATCCAAAAGCACCGACAGAGCCCAAAGCACTAAGCCTAAAAACACTACCAGCACCCAAAGCACTAAGCCCAAAAGCACTGTTGGCACCTGAAATATATCAAGCAAGTCCAAAAAATAAGGAACAGAACTAAGATATACGCCAATGCCCTGATTCACTGCCCACCCCCAGAGGAGCCGGATTCTCGTTTAAGTGGGAGACTGCAATACCTCTTCCTTAGCGATGTGTTATATATCTATTACATCAATATCTCTTGTATCCTGTATCCCGATGTATCTTTTTAATAACGACAGAGTCTGTATCAGTAATAAACAAAGGGATATTAGAGTCTTCAACATTATTAAACCTAAGAGAGAAATCTGTTATTGACGAAGCAAGTGAAAGAGACAGTAAACTTCTGACTGGTAAAATCTCTTTAATAATGACTTAATTTGCATCAGTAATTAACATGGGGATATTAACCTCATACATTCTGTGACGTATATTCTGAAATTATTCTTGCTAATCCCAGACACCATTATTTAACTCAGAGCTCTATTGCTGAAGGGGTAAAAATAATGCTACAGTTAACTTTTCTACTGCGAGAATAATAATTGAGTAAAATCGTATGAAGATGGCAAGAAAATAGCAAAAAATGACGTCACCTTATTCCAGGATCAAGGTATAGCGTGCAAAATAAATCAGTAAGGGAATGGTGCTACAGTTTATAATGTACTCGGCATAAATATGACAAAAATGGGGCAAAATTCTTGACATTCTTACCCCCCATTACTAAGATGACGCATTCCAGGGTTTCATTCCTGCTGCCTCCAGATGATTTTATTCAGCTTAGGGAAGACCTTTAATGACACAGGGTTTAGTGAAGGCTGTATCTAACTCCTCCATTTCAGAAAGTAACCCTAAGCTGAGTAAAACCGTCTGGTGATAGCAAGAGTTATGGGAAAAGAAACACTGCAAGACGACATCGCTTTGAGGTGGTTAAAGTGTAACAGGCAAAATAAATCGCTAAGGAGGAGGAGTTACTAAGTCTCTTTTGCCAACATGATTATGGTTTTTTTATATCTGGCTTTGGAAATTTCATAAACGCCCATTTTTTCAGCAATATATCTTCAGCCTTACACTTCAATAATCCCCTTGTGTTTTTAAGCCTGACTGTGTCTATATTATGAAGATATGACGGGTTTATGTAAATAGCGCTACACTAGAACTTGCTTATGTTATCTTGCGTGTTGCGGAAACGGCTCAGTCTGCTGATGAGGGCGTGAATGTTGCAGTGGGACTAAGAAGTGAATAAATGACCCAAATTAGACACTGATAACGATGAGTGAGCCGTCCCCACAACACACGAGAAAGCACCTGGGGGAGTGGAAGAGGAGCATTGTATATTGGCCGCCGTGTACATAATATACAAGAGAAAGTAAGGAGGGAGATAGTAAAAAACCGATATGGAAATAGTAAAAGAAAGTAACGCAGAGAATAAATAGCCATGGAAAAGGCACTACGAAGCATCATATACCAACAAGAATATGGAGAGTAATTCTAAACAGCAGTGAGGTTCATCTATCCCACACACACACCACAACACCCATCAACCTAGCGAACCACCTTGGCCTAACATATTCTTCACGTCCTAAAATCACAGTCCAGCATAATTTTCCTTACCCCAAACAATATCTAAGTCTCAAAGGCACTGTCCGAATAATAGCACTACCGACGCCCCAAATCACTGTTTACGTCTTCAGTCCCTGTCAACGCCCACAAGCACTATCCACGCTCAAGGGTTATCTGATCCTAAAAGCACTGTCAACGCCAAAAAGTGTATTAATTCAAGTGTCTCATCACTGTCCTCAAGCACTTTCCTACGCCTAAAAGGACTGCACACCAAAATCCACTCTCCACACACACTGTAATGTCTATGCCCATGAGTGTTGTCTGAGCCCTTTTGCATCGTTAACGCAAAATGCACGCACGCACCCACGCAAGCACGCACACACACACACACACACACACACACACACACACACACACACACACTGAGTGAAGCCTACAAGGGTTCCGTTTGAGGGTTGGCCCTGGTTTATTGCCCGCGTAATTCCACTCAGGGCCAAGTGAGGCTGATCACCGTTGCAATCAATGTCGGAACTGGGAAGTCTAGCCCCGGATCCCTACGCCATTGTTCATATAGCACAAAATGGGATTGCATGATGGCCACATCTCTCTCTCTCTCTCTCTCTCTCTCTCTCTCTCTCTTTCTCTCTCTCTCTCTCTCTCTCTCTCTCTATATATATATATATATATATATATACATATATATATATATATATATATATATATATACATATATATATATATATATATATATATATACATATACATATATATATATATATATACATATATATATATATATATATATATATATATATATATATATATATATATATATATATATATATATATATATATATATATATATATATATATATATATTTAAGAATACATGAAAAAGTAAGTCAATAACATGGGCACATGCATGCATGAATACTTCCACAGGCACGCAAACAGCCACTCTGCAGCAATCTCAGGCAATAACACACACACACACACACACACACACACACACACACACACACACACACACACACACACACACACACACACACACACACACACATTGACAAATACATGCACGCACGCACACACCCTTCTCACACAAGCATAACACTTCAACGACTCATAAACACGCACGATGTAATCCCTCCAAGCACACTCACTCACACACTCAAACACTCTGACTTGCACACACACACACACACACACACACACACACACACACACACACACACACACACACACACACACGCAAAAGTACCTCCCCAATCATGCAGGTTCTCTCTATACTGCACTCACGCACTCAATATCCTCAACACACTTGGAAACGGGGAATGCATGAGAAAAAGGGGTGATTGTGGGGGTAGGGCGTGTGTCGAGAGAGAGAGAGAGAGAGAGAGAGAGACAGACAGACAGACAGACAGACAGACAGACAGACAAAGACAGACAGGCAGAGAGGCTAACGAGAACTTAAAACTGCATAAAAAAAAGAACGTAATATAGAGCTAAGAATAAGTGCATAAAAAAATCCCTTTATCAACTTCTAGCCAACTTCTGAGCACCTGAAGACAGTACAAAATATGGAAGGTTGAAGGAATGCAAATGTTATACCATGCAATCATATTTTTCCTTTCCATTTCTTTCTTGGGCATCCACAGCATATCCATTATTTTCTAGTAACTGGTCTATAGTTCAGGAGAAAGGCACAAGAAATTCTAGTTCTTTCTCTGTTAAACTGTGCGATCTTCAACACCTCTCCCACTCAGTAAATGATAAGGTTAGGTTAGATTAGGCTTGGTTACGTTAGGTTTGGTTAGGTTAGTTTAAGTTGGCTTAGGTTTGGTTATGTTAGGTTAGACTGGGGACTGGGAGTGTAGATTCAGTAGTTATTTGCGGTAATGTATTGATGGGTACTAATATGAGAAAGGGATGTATGATTTGGAGACAGAGAGCAGCCTAGTGGAAGAAGACAGGGTGATATGGAGGCGATTCGTTTGTGGCCTTCTCTTCGGGATTAATGCGTACGGTGATAAACAGACAGACAGACAGATAGATAGACAGTATAGTATCCGATGAAAACAACAGACACCTTTCTACAGTGAAGCGAGATGTACGTTAACAGTATACAAAAACATCACAAAATATAACTAAGGTACAAGAAATAAGTATATAATAAACCAAGTCTTGCTCCTTCATTCTCTTAATTACAAGTGTCGGATATTATGGGTTTCCACTTAGTTCACATCATTTATCATGCTGACATCTTTAATTACTGCACTGCTGATTATCCTCGTAGGTCCTATGCTGTATTTCCCCTCTTACCTCACTTTTCCTCTCCCCTCCTACACCTCCTCTCACCCCTCTCCGCCTCTTGTCCCCTCTCCTGTTCATTTCTTTCACTTCCTCTCCTCACCTCATTCACTTTCTTCTCCTATCTTGTCACCTTACTTCGCTTTTTCCCTCTCTCTTTTCAACCTTCCTACATTCTCTCTCTCTCCCTCTCTCTCTCATAGCACTCCTCTTCTCGGTACGTTTCACCTCTCTGCCTGGTCACATGTCCCTCTCACACTCCCTTTTCATCCAATTCTCCCTTTTCTCTCTCCCTCTACTTTCCCTCCGTTTAACCCTGCTCTTCATCTCATCCATCACCTCATTTCCCCCTCCCCCTCCTGCAACCTTTCCAAATTCCCAGTCCACTCTCTTATTCCCCCACTCTAGTCTCTCCATCTCCCCCCCCCCCACTCACTTCTCCCTGTTTCTTCTGTCCTCCACTCTCCTCTCACGCCACAATCCCTTTCACTCTCATTTCACTGTCCCTCTTTCTCTCCTGTCCCACACCACCTCCCTCTCATTCCCCATTTCCACACTCCATCTCGACATTCCTCCCTACCACATCCTCCCTCTTAGTCCCCCTCTCCTCCATTTCTCCTCACGCACCCCCTCTTGTTATTTCCCCTTCCATTCCCCTTTCGCCATTCCTCTTACCATACTCACTCTTCTCTTCCCTCTCGCACTCACTTTCGCCATCCCTCTCCCCGATTCTCCCCTCTCCCACAGCCCCTCTCCCCTGTAACCTGCTCCCCCATTCCTGCCTCCCCTGCACCCCTTTCTCCGTCTACCCTCACCCCTCACCTCTCTCTCTCTCCCCCACCCACAGTCTAAAGTATTCTGTGGTATTGATTGACGTCTGCTCGTTCTCACACATTGCTTGCTCCACACACCCTCCACATTCACTACCACATCTCTTTCACATTCATTAACATTCATCTTAATTCCTTCTTTCCTTCCACATCCTCTTCGTTATCATTTTCCAAAAAAGTATTAAGCAAAACCTCCGCAAACTTTTCCATCTCTCTCCTCCTCCCCATTCTCTTCCATTTCCTTCATTCCTCATCCTCTTCCACTGCCCTCCTTCCTCTACCACTTCCCTCACTCCTCTTCCCCATCCCTCCCTCCCTCCTTATCATCCCCTTCCACATCTTTTCCTCATTCCACTCCGGCTTTCTTCCATATCTGTTCCTTTTTCTGTTTCTGCTTCCACCAAGACAATAACATCATCATCTTCATCACAGCCACCAACAGATCAGTATCACTATTAACATCATAATCATCGCTATAATCATCACCATCATCATTACCAGTACCGTTACCATTGTTATCATCAGCATCAACGTTTTCATTATCATTATCATCATTACAATATATACTCATCACCATCATCATCATCATCATGGCCTGGCTTCCCATATAGTACAAGGGGTATGCATAATCCCGAAAATATAAACTGAAAACCAGCCAGTACAAGAGGCAATGAGCAAGGTGCCATCTGAAAAGCGACAATCATCCACTTACTCCACTTCCTCTCCTTCAAAACTCTCCGATCCACTCCCCAAGACCTCTTCCACAACACAGAAGTCCATTCATAAACATCACTAGGCCAAAGCCATTAAGCAAACTGCAATAAAAATGAAGCACTTAGATAGTAAATATATTGTACGTACGGTAGACCATCAGGGACACGTACGTACTCAGAAAATATCACACACACACACACACACACACACACACACACACACACACACACACACACACGCGCACATACACACACACACACACACACACACACACACACACACACACACACACACACACACACACACACACACACACACACACACACACAGCTGCAGCTACCCTGAAAAAACAGCAAAACATAAACAAAAGATTAGACAAGAAGTAAGAAGGACGTGAAAAAAGATTACACAGCTACACCTCCCCTCAAAATAACAGCGCACATTAAGAAAGATCAGATAAGCAAGAACAAGACCAGGGAAATGGATAAATTACACCCACATATCAAAATTAACATCCCACTTATCAAAATGTGTTTATTGTTCCACTATGAGGATGCTACAGTCCCAGTCCTACTTCGATACTCTTAGGTCCGACGTATGCTGGAAGGACACTGTATATTTTTACCATAAACACAGTCTGAGTATTTTGGTATAATTATTAAGATGATCACTTTATGGCACTATGAAACAACATACAAGAACAAGAAAAGCAAGAAAATGAGATGGTGCCTTGCGATTTGCGACGTAAGGAAAAATGACACCAGCACTGACAAATGACAACAGTAGTAGGAGCTGCAGTAAGAAAACGGAACAACAACAACATATATTTAAAAGAAAAATACACAGCACAAATATATTCGTTCAAAACTGCAACAACAACGACTACTACTGCTACTACGACTACTGCAGCATTGACTACTCCACTACTACTACTACTATTCCAGCCCACAGTTCCTTGACCCCTTGCCCCAACCACCCCCTAAACTACCCAACAGCCCCATATTCAACCCCACCCCGTAACAAGGCCATTAGAGGCAGGGTGTTCATTACGGCTCTTAATTGCCAAGAAGCAGATGAAATACTTGAGTGGTTTATTTTTGCTATTTTTACATGAGTTCATTCAACTCAGGTATGATATAATACGGTCAACCACTCCAACAATACAACAAAAACCGCCACCACTACTATAACTACTACTACTAACTACTACTACTATTACTTCTAACCCGATCTTGTATTTTTCGTTTTATTCATGCTATCTTCAGACGGGATTTGAATTTCATAAAGCAGACTTTACTGATCTTCCACAAGATCCGCCATGTAAAAATACCCTCGCTAATACCAATACACCAGTCATGTAAGAGACAGCCCTAGCATTTATTCAATATGGACGGTGGGTGTTAGCGCCGAAGTGGTGACATACGGAGGTGTATGTGTACGAGGACTACTGGACTTTGGGACCAGGATGCCTACGCCCAGAGTCGGACACATTTAAATAAATAAAGAAAAAAAAAAACGATTTTATTCATCTTAGAAGAGACTTTTGGCACTGGAGGGGCTACACACAGCCATCATTAATCCTTCAGGATGAGAGGCGATTTTCCTAAGAGTGGATCAAACCGTCTGCAGACAGTAAGAACAAGGTAATACTTTCGCCGTCGCCTGTACCAGACAATTCACATCACAACTAAAATTTAATCACCTCTTCCTTGGCTCATTACTCACATATCCACAAAATTTCATTGCAATCCGTCAGTAACTTTTTGGGATATCTTGTAGGCAAACCAACCAACGAACCACCAAACAAACAGACCAACGGGGGTGAATACATTACTTCCTCTCACGTCGCTGGCGGAGGTAATAAAATGTGAAATACTTTATAGGTCTGAAGGGGTGAATGACCTTTATATTTAACCCTTCCAGTCTGCAGTACCTCCGAGGCTGAAGAAAAGCGTCTGTTGGTTGCAAGATTTATATATTACTTATCTCACCGGCCTGAAGGGGTTGAATTACCTTGCTCGCGATAATGAGAGGGAACCGGATATAAACATATTTTATTCTTATTATGGGGTCACTTTTGTTTTTCATTCTGGTTCATGGGAGCTTTCTCGTATCTTTGTGACTCTCTCTCTCTCTCTCTCTCTCCATATAATATATATATATATATATATATATATAATATATATATATATATAATATATATATATATATATATATATATATATATATATATATATATATATATATATATATATATATATATATATATATATATAATGTGACTCTCTCTCTCTCTCTCTCTCTCTCTCTCTCTCTCTCTCTCTTTCTCTTTCTCAAGACTATATATACATATATATATAAAGTATCTTGTTAAGTTAATGTATATAATTACTTTACTATCAAGAATATCAATAAACAACCGTGTAGCCCAACACTACTTTATTCTTACAACATAATTATCTTTCCTAAGCCACTGCACCAGCCACTAACAAGGAATTCAGACTACTGAGGCAGCCAGTGTGTGTGTGTGTGTGTGTGTGTGTGTGTGTGTGTGTGTGTGTGTGTGTGTGTGTGTGTGTGTGTGTGTGTGTGTGTGTGTGTGTGTGTGTGTGTGTGTGTGTGTGTGTGTGTGTGTGTGTGTGTGTGTGTGTGTGTGTGTGTGTGTGTGTGTGTGTGTGTGTGTGTGTGTGTGTGTGGCCTTTCTTACTGTATTTTCCCCATTATTTTATCCTCACCATGACATACTGACCAGTCTCGATGCATATATTTCCGTGGCCTCGATATTAATGAGTGTTAGTTTGTTTTACGCTACACCATTATATTTAGGCGAATGAAACCCGTCTTTATTTGTCCTGAGTTTTCTGCAGGCTGACATTAGATTATTTTCTTTGGCACCTAATAGGGTTAAGGACATGTACCCTATAAACAGTATATTTGTTCATTGTAAGTATGATTCATTACAAACTGAATAATAATAATAATAATAATAATAATAAATAACCTCATCTTTTCAACAAAACACCGGACACTGCCACCACTAATTTCACTCTGTTTACGGTCGCTGTACACCCAATGAATATACAGATCCAGGGAAAAGATACGAGGCAAGGGTGTATTCTGTCGTTCTGCTATAAATACATGTAATGGGCCAAATATACACAGACGCTGCCATCAATTATACACCTGGCCCTACTTCTGACTACCCCTCCCACGCTCCACACATGGCCTCACACACCTGATAACATAGGACAGGTGCAGAGTTGTGGCCTGGATGACATACACTAGGATGAGGTGTCTATGGGTATGATTAAGCTATGGAACTAAGACCTCATACACCCGACCCCATACAATCGTTCCCTCACATGACTCAACACACTTGACTTCATCACACTTGACTTCATTTACCCCACATATATGACTCTGACCCCACACATCTAATTTCAAGGCCCTGATACATCTGACCCCACACACCTGGCCCACCAGATCCCACACACCTGGCCCACCTGACTCCCCGAACACCTGAGCCCACATACCTTACCCTACACCTAAACCCACTCACCTGACCATGCACACTTCACCTTACACATCTGTTCCAACTCAACTGATCTCACACACCTGACCCCTTACACCTAGCCCGCACATTCGACTCCCTACATCTGATCCCACACACCCAATTTCACACACCTGATCCCACACCAATCCTTATACACCTGACTCCACACACCTGACCCCAAACACCTGATTATACACATCTGACCCACCCGACCCACACAAATGGCCCCCTACACCTAAGCCCATACACCTCCTACACCTGACCAAAAACACCTGACACCACAGCACCCATGACTGAGGAATGTGTAAGCGAGTTATGGTGGCAATTGTGGGTGGAAGTGGGTCAACTCTCCCCTCGTGACCTGGTATGTGGATGACCTACCTAGTTATGCTCACCTCTAGCTCCCCTCACAGACCCTCTCGTCTCCCCTCGGAACCTCCTTGTCTCTCCCCTTGGGCCCCTCTCCCCCGCCGTCGTGCTTCCTCTCCCCTTCCCTCGGATCCCCCTCTCCTCCCCTCGGACTCCTCCCTCTCCTCTCCCTTCCCCTCACACAAGATCTCCCCTCCCCTGGCTCGGACCACCTCTCCCCTCCCTCACACACATTCTCCCTTCCCTTCAGACCCCCTCTCCTCTCCCGTCCTCTCACATCCAATCCTCTCCTATTCCCTTCTCTCTCCTCCTCTCAAATTTTTTCTTCCCTCCTCTCACACTCCCTCTCTTTTTCCTCAAACTATCCTCAGACCACCTCTCCTCTCCCTTTCCTCTCTCTGCCTCCCTTCTCTTGCCTCACCTCTTTCTCTGCCACTCATTACTCTCTCCTCTCCCTACCTTCCATCTTCATCCTCCCTCCTCCTGGGCCTTCTGGTGGTCGTGTCGGTAGAGTGTGTGCCTACCACTTCCCCATCCATCTTTAAATATCCTTCCCTTTCCCTCCTTTCCTTCCATCCCTCCATTTCCCCTATTCCGTCCTTCCATTTCCCCTCTTTCGTCCCTCCATTTCCCTTCCTCCGTCCTTCCATTTCCCTTCCTCCGTCCTTCCATTTCTCCTCTTCCCTCCTTCCATTTGCCCTCCTCCGTCTTCTTCCTACCCCTCTTCATAACTCACGCTTAACTCCCCCCATTACTTTTCTTAACTACTTACTTCTTACCCTATTTTTACCTCTTTCTTCCTCCTATATTCCTTCTTTCCTCTTACCTCAATTTTTTCATCCTCCTTCCCTAACCTTTCCACACACTATCTTTTTCTTCCTCATCTTACCGTCCTTCTCCTCCATCGCTATGTTAATTTCATCTTCGTTTCATATCCACGCCTTGTCTCCGTCCCTTCTCCGTGACCTTTTTCTTTTTCTCATCATTCCTTTCCTTGGCTTTACTTCTTCCACGATTCTCCAGATACCACACACACACACACACACACACACACACACACACACACACACACACACACACCGTCATACTCACCATCTCCACACCTGAAACCTTCCATAACCTAAATCATTCCTCGATGAACTGTGTTATCTTTAGATGCTAAACGATTCTTAAACACTTTCTTTATTGATTTATTTATGCATCAGTCATAAATAAGTGCTATGGAGAGGATGTAGAGCCGCAGTACTGTCTTTTCCTGTCGCTGAACTGTCCTATAAGCTGCAAAAGGATGAAAATCTGGGACAAGTGAAGGTGAAAGGATTACAGAATGTTGTTCCTCCTCATCACTTATGTTCGTAAAAGGTGTTCTCAGATATGGTCGACGAATTTGGTATCCCCACACTATACGTTTGACATTTGCAGAGAGTGGTTGTAGTTTAGTTTATTTTCTCTCATTCCTCGGTTACTTGATTTGTGTGTGTGTGTGTGTGTGTGTGTGTGTGTGTGTGTGTGTGTGTGTGTGTATGTGTGTGTGTGTGTGTGTGTGTGTGTGTGTGTGTGTGTGTGTGTGTGTGTGTGTGTGTTACTTTCCATATAATTTCTATGTATATCATCAGCGCACACACATTCTCTCTCTCTCTCTCTCACACACACACACACACACACACACACACAATCATCGCGGCCATCACCCAATCACAGTGCGGGAGAGGGCAGGCCTCCCACGAAAGCAGACCTAATGATTTATTTACTGAGCGGGCGACCTTTACTGTGGAGTTCTGTACCCTGAGTGGAGATGTGGAAGACGGTGGGGTGATGAGGCAGAAGAAGGGGGAGAGGGATTGGAGGAAAAGAGGGATGGGAGAGATGAAGTAGACGGTGGGGCAGAGATGTGGAAGAAGGTGGAGAGGGATTGGAGGAAAGGAGGAAGAGGAAAAGGTAAAAGGGGTGATAAAAGAGAGAGAAGATTGAAGTAAAGACGGTGGGGTGGTGATGTGGAAGAAGGTGGAGAGGGATTGGAGGAAAAGAGGAGGAGGAAGTGAGTGATAAAAAAGAGAGGAGATGAAGTAAAGACGGCGGGGAAGTGAGATAGAAGAAGGTGGGGAGGGATTGCACGAAAAGAGGAGGAAAAGAGAAAATAGGTGATAAAAGAGAGAGAGAAGATGACGTAAAGATAGAGAGGAATGGGAGAGAAAGAGAAGAGAGGGGGGGAAAGGAGTAAAGTGCGAGAGGAAGAGAGAAGAAAAGGGAAAGACAGACGAATGAGGAAGTAAGAGGAAAGTGAATAAGAGGATAAGAGAACAAAAGGAACTTGGAGGAAAGAAGGAGATAAAATGGAAGAAAAGAGGGGGATGAAGAGGAAGGAATGAGGGAGAGGAAGAGGCTGGAACTTTGGGAGAAACGCGGAAAATGGATGAAGGAAAAGATATGAAGAACAAATGAAAAAAAAAAAGAAAAAAAAGAGGAATGCTTGGAAACAAGCAAACACATGAAGAGAGAGAGAGAGAGAGAGAGAGAGAGAGAGAGAATAGAAAGGGTATGTAGTAATAATTAAAGAGGAAAACGATGTAACCGGGAGGAAATGAAAGGTGAGAGAGAGAGAGAGAGAGAGAGAGAGAGAGAGAGAGAGAGAGAAAATGACATTTAAGTTAAGGGATGCATTCTTGTCTGCTCTCTTCCCGCCTTTGTCTGTTCTCCCTCTCTCCCTCTCTCTCTTCCATACAATGTAATTTCTCTGTCACACTGAAGCTAGCGACTCCAATACCTTCCTATCGCGTCCAATAATCCCCTACTTACTTCAAAATATATCCAATGGTTAACTATAAATGAGGAGAGAGAGAGAGAGAGAGAGAGAGAGAGAGAGAGAGAGAGATCGTCCTAACAGCAACCTACATTTTCTGTGGCACTGAAATTTCCTCTCGCCTCTGATTTATGTCCCTATCATCATCATCATTGCAACAGGTACAGGAAGGTAAAAAAAAAAAAAAATACATGAAGCACCAATTGAATGCCCACCATCATCATCATCATCATCATCATCATCATCATCATCAATCATATTCACCGCAGGATCGAACCTCCCCACGTATCACAAAGCTGGTGAGGGACGGCTTGGAAGGTAATTAACAACGCCTTTATAAATTTACGAGTTCTGAAAAAAATGATCAGTAACATTATTCTTATTTTCATTTTTCGTTGTTCCTGGTACTGGTCCTGTAAATAATATAGCAACTGCTTAGTGGTGTAGTGGTTGGAACGCCCCAGTCGGAGTAATCGCCATAGCACCCCCATAGGTTCGGGACGTTAATCTAGTACGGTTAGGAAGTACTAAACACCCTTTCCATACCGATTTATTTCTGTCTCTGCTCCGTTACCATATTCTTGTGTGTTATTCATGCGTCGATACTGAAGACATAAGAAGCACACCAGAGGATACTGATGAGTAGTTTGGAAAATAAATCGTTAAGGAAGAGGTGTTAGGGTGAGAATTGATCCCCAAGAGGTAAGTGGAGGGTTTTGGTTCATGTAATGCCATCAGTGAGGTAGGCTGGTCATCTACCCTTTAATGTACTGGACTATGGTAGATTAGCCTCAGGTCCCTATACTTCGAAGGGAGCAACAGGGGATTGGCTATAACTTTATTATCATTAGTAGTAGTAGTAGTAGTAGTAGTAGCAGTAGTAGTAGCAGTAGTAATAGTAGTAGTAGTAATAGTAGTAGTAGTAGTAGTAGTTTTTCTTATCAAAATAATTACAACCAGCACTACCATAAACATTAACAGCACCTTATTACCGTCATCACCATCCTCATTATTATTATTATTATTATTATTATCATCATTATTATTATTATTCCAAGAGGCGAGGGATAGGTCAACGTTCTTCCGACACGGGGAAATACCAGGAAACAGGGCAAACTTTTGGCGATGAGTAGAGTGGTGGTGGGGGAGGGGGGTGGAGGTGGTGGAGATGGTGGTGGTAGTGGCGGGGGTGAGGGCTGAGGTGGTGTTAATGGTGTGGGATGGTGGAGGTGGTGGTGGAGGTGATGGCGGTAGAGGTGGTGGCAATTGTGGTGATGGTGGTGGTGGTGTTAATATTGGTGGAGGTGGTGGTGGGGGTGATAGAGACAGAGGTGGTGGTAATGGTGGTTGTGGTAGTGGTAGCAGAGGTAGAGGTAGTGGTTGTGGTGGCGGTGAAGGGGGGTGGGACAGGCTTATTTACAGAGGAAGGGAGGGAGGTTTATGAGGGAAGGGGTGTCCATATGACGGGAAGGGGCGTATCCAGGACAAAGGAAGAAAGGGAAGGAGGGAGGAGGGGGATAAATATAGGTGGGTATGTATGAGACGGGATTTGCAGTCAAAGGGAAGAGTACCTTATTTTTTCTTTTTCTTTCTCCCTTTTTTAATGTTTCTAACTCTGGGCATACACTTCATAGCCCGTTCCCTGAGGTCCAGCGCTCCTCCTAAGTGCCACACACCTTCACACATCACCACTTCGACACTAATACCCACCTCCCATAGTGAATACATGCTAGGGTGTCTCATACAGAACTGGCCTGATGGTACTTGTTGGAGCGTTTTTGACACGCCAGTGAGTTTTGCAGAAAATCAATGGAGTCTAATTTAAAGCAGTTCTAATCCTACTCTTATGTACCAGCCTGAGAACGAACTCGCGTCATTTCGAACAGCAGGCAACTTCCTTTACCACTTGACCTATTCAGAGTTATCTTCTGTATAATGCCCGACGATCGATGCCAGCTGAGATATCCTTTTAACGGTCAAAATTATCAGTCTTTTAGCTGCGATGTATTTAGTTTCTATTTTATTATGGGTAACGTTGGAGATATTTACTACGCTCAGCTGAGTGCTAAAAAAACAATTATGATGAAGTTTGCAGAAGCTCACCAATGATAAAGGGTTAAAGGAAGAAGTAAGTCAGAGGTGGGAGCGGGAAGGAGCTTATCCTGGGATGGGATTACAGTCCTTGATGGGGGAGGGAGACGTTGTATGAAGCTGTTTTTGATGTTGTTCTTCGGCTCATCCGAAATGCGCACATGGTGGATTGCAGATCCGTCTCCTGCGACCCACTATTTACCTTTTGTCGGACGGGGAAGTAAGTTTAGGAACGCTTGTAAAACCAGGTGGCTGAGCAGCCCGGTTGTATAGGTGACACCACATGAAGGCGTCCTCCAGCACCGTGATGGGGTCGTCTCTGGTGCAGGTCATCTTAACCATTTGGCTGCGGCGGGCTTCTGTTAGTTCAATAAAACCGTCCGTCGTGGGATGAACTATGATACGAAGTCGGTTTATTCTGTCATCTCCTTGTGGTGGAGTTTGCCGTGCCCTAAGTGTATCATCAGCACTGTGAAATCGCCTAATGTTTGCAGAAATGTAAGTGAAAAGAGGGTAATTTCCGAAAATGTGTTAAAGAAGAAACAAAAACAAAAGCAACAACTATTACTGCACAAAAAAATGAGCACGCGCCGTTCTCACATACCTGGCGTAATAGGAAGCACGTAACAACGGGGGAGGGGTGGGTGGGAAGGATGGGAAGGCATATTCAATAGGAGACTTAGCTAGGGGAGGAAGGGGAGGGAGTGCAAGGGGAGTCTCGTTGGGGGTGGGGGTAGGGGAGATAACATGCAGTGACAGTGGAAGATTCAGGAGGGCGGGAGGGAGGGAGAGAGGGTGGTACAGTATTGAAAAGCGAGGCAGGGATGTTCTAGAGAGAGATTTTTTTTAGAAGCATTTTCATGACACTAACAGGGAAGGGCAAGGTGTATTTACTGAAAGGAGAGGTATAAAATTAATAAGGTAAAGAAAAACACTTAACCCAAACGCTGATAACAACATACAACCTACACCGTACAACTAAAATCTAACACTTCCCTGTTTCATTCACTGTACCGTTCCTACTACCCTCCTTATATATATATATATATATATATATATATATATATATATATATATATATATATATATATATATATATATATATATATATATATATATATATAAAAGCGATGATATAAAAGAATGGTCAGGGAAGGAAGGGAAGAAAACTACAGTGTGGATAGAGATATAACCAGGAGGATGAAAGATGGCAAAAAATTATACTGGTACTTCCAAAAAAAAAAAAAAAAAAAAATAATAATATCTAAGGTAAGGAAGCTTCGGGGAAGATGGAGAGAGACATCATCAGGAAAGCAGTACAAGGGAAGGGGGGAGGGAACAACATAAGAAAAGACGTATATACAGCTTCTTTTAGAGAGAGAGAGAGAGTGGGGGGGGGGAATAGCAGGTATCTGAAACTTGGTACGAGTATGATAGGGGAGAGATACAGGAGGGGATAGGGTGAGCGCAGGAAGGGGTAGATGATACAAGTGGGGACACAGTCAGACAGAGGAAGGGGGATGGGGGTGAGGAATATCGACGGGGGGAGGATTACAAGGGGGTAGATATAGGAAAATATCAAGGAAAGGGAAAAAGGGGGAAGCTACGTGGAGAGAGAGACAAATGAGGAAGTGGTGGAGTGTTGTGGTGTTGATGTGGATATGGATTTTTAGTAGTGTACCTTGATCATATGGAGAAAATGAAGAATGAGAGACTGACTAAGAGAGTGTATGTGAGCATGTGAGTGAGGTGGAAGGGGAAAGAGGGAGAGATATCGAGGATGAGATGAATGGATGGCGTGGAGGGGTAAATAAGAAGGGGGTGTGAGTTGTAGGCAGGGCAGCTTGATGGTGGAGGACAGGATGACATGGAGGCGAGTTGTTTGTGGCCAACCCTTCCAGAATTATGGCGTTTGGCAATGGACAGATAGAGTAGGGGGATATCAGAGAAAGAGTGGGCGGAAGAGGGCATAGTCAGAGAAGAGGATTATTAAAGTTGCATAAAAAAAAAGGGGAGAAAAGAGGGTAAAGGTGAGGTATATTTAGGCCGGGGAAAGGGGTAGAGGTATTAAAGGAGGGGTGGTCATGAGGGTGGAGGTGGAGGCAAAGTTAAGAAAGGGTGAAAGGGGGTAATAATGGACAGGGGTTTAGGAGGGGGTTGAGGTGGGGGATATTTATGTCAGGGGAAATGGGTAACTATAAGCGAGGGTCAGGAAGGGGTCAGAAGAGGTTGGAGGTGGGGGCACTGTCTGGGAGGGAGTAAAATAGAGGGAGTACGGGGTTCGAGTTGCACCTAAAGAACTGAAAAGGTATCGATGGGAAAAGGATGACGTATATTCTGAGAAGCAATACGTAAATGGGTGGAGGGAAAGCAGGGTACTGGCAACAATATAAGTATCAAGACTCCTTTCCTTCTAGGGCAATGAACTCAAATGATATCCATCTAAGTGTTTCTGTATGTCTGTAACTTCTGACTGAGTAATTAAATATCCAGGTTAATGACAAACTTTTTAACTTTAATGGGACACATAATATAATAAAATAAACCGATGCTGGAACATAATATTACACGTTACTTCAGAGTCCTTCCTCCGTGTCTTAAAATGTAAAGCACAAGAGGAATCGATATTACCTTTGACAACTTATTTATAGAAGGGCAGGATAAATGAGGTGTCTTCATGAGGAGGAGGAGGAGGATGAGGAGGAGGATGAGGAGGAGGAGGAGAGGAGGAGGAGGAGGATACAGTACACGTTGATAGAGGGACGAGAATAAGATGGGGGTGTCTATATGGGGGTGGGGGCATATTCAGAGAGTTGGGGAGGGGCAGAGGAAGGGTTGGGGAATTATATAAAGGGAAACCGTTGGGGGAAACATTCAGAATCGGAGGGCGGGGGGGGAAGGTAAGGATTGGAGGTGTATACGGAACCAGAAGGAGAAGGATAGCGAGGAGTGAGAGAGATTCAGAATTTAATGAAGGGAGGGGAGACAAGGAAAAAAGAAGGGGGGGACATATCCAGTCTAAGGAGGGGTGGATGTGAAAGAGGAGATGGGGGGGGGATACTCAGATTCAAATGGGAGGAGGCGGGAAAGGGAAGGGAAGGGAAGGGGGATTGGGGTATAGGCAGAATCAAAGGATGGGGAGGCGGGAGGGGGATGGCGAAGGGGAAGGGGCATATTCAGAGTCAATGGGAGGAAGCGAAAAGAAAGAGGAAGGGGGGAGGGGGGAAGAGTCAGTTGAGGGGTGGGGGAAGGGGAAAGGGGAAGGGGGCGTACAGAGCGTCAAAGGGGTGAGGTGGGGAGGGGGTGAGGTCTGGCGGTTCAATGTCCTCGTCTTGGGCAGCATCGACCGACTTAACAACCACCCTTCACACTCACTAGATTACCCCTAGTTTTTACGCCTTATTTCCGGTTACACTCATTAACTTCATTTTCAAACTCCTTTATTACTTCGTTTGCTGTCACGCTTTTTCCTCCTGCCGTGAGTCTGTCTTTCTATTCCTCTCTTATCTCTCCATTTCCTTCCTTCATTCTCTCTTCTTATCCTACTTAATTCTTCCATTCCATTCTTCTTTCCCCATTCTTTTCTCCTTCCCTGGTTGCATGTATGCCCTGTATAAATTCCTTTCATTCTTCTTATTTCATTATTCTAAGTTTCCTCTTTTCCCCTCATTCCTCTCATTTACTTCGCTCTCGTCCACCATTATCCCCCTTTTTCCCCTCCATTCCTCTCTTTCTCTTCTTGCTTGTTCATAATGTCTACCTTTTCTTCCATTTCTTTTCTTATTGAAAAGAGAAGTAAATGTGCAAGGAAGTGTGAAGTAGGGTGGCACACGGAAGGAAAGAGGTTGGTACTATGATGGACTTGATACGAAACAGAGGTATGAATGCGGCGGCTGCAAGACGATTGCATAAAGGCGATTTGCTGTCCACATATGGGTGAGAGACTTGGGCGTTGCATTCAAGGGAAAAGTCAGGAGGATGAGCAGTGGAAACTGGGTTTGTCAGAGATGTATGTAGAGTGCATAGAGTAGACAGGATATGAAATAATATGACTCAAGAAAGATATGAAGTAAGGAAGTCTATGGATAACACAGCTGAAGAGAATGTGCTGAGATGATAGAGTCATATGGAGAGACCGGGAATAAATAGGATGGTGAAAAGGGTATACTTGTATGTGAGTGAGTCTGAAGGTGGGAGAGGACGTGGTAGGTCAAAAAGGTGGAGAGATACGGGAAACTTGAAAGCGCTGAGAGAGAGAGAGAGAGAGAGAGAGAGAGACAGCATACCTCCGCCAACGCCAACACAATTAATCATTTATAAATCAACTTCCGTCCAACTTCGCTGACGGAGGTAATTAACTGCACGGTTTCAGTTTGCCTTGTTACTAAGATTCAGGGAGCGTACACCTCCGCCAATAAAATTTTAATTAATTTCTGCATCCGGATCCATATTCACCTTAAAATCTAATACCCAATGCTCATCTATACACCAGATTTCACCGCAATCCGACAACAACTTTTTGAGATATCTTGTATTTTGTTTTCTCTTGGAAGGAACAGTTTTGCGGGCTCGTTGCCTTTGGTTCCTTCTTCCTCACATAAAAAATAAAAAAAAACACTCAGACAAACAGACACGGGTGAATATATAACCTTCATCCAACTTCTTCACTTCAGGAAATGAATGTGCGAGAAAGCAATGTATGGAGGTTCAAGAGGCCAGGGAACTGACTAAGGACCGAAATAGTTGGATGGAATTTGTACTGTGGAGTCTATGTCAAAGGTTTGGCACCTCTTGTACAGCTTAATAGTCGTGGGATTCACTCTATCTGTCACGTACTATGACGCGTATATGTGTGGATGGTTATGCTTGTGATGTGGAGTAAAGATTGCTGGGATTTGGATGATGATGATGATGATGATACTGCAATTTCCTCCATTCTTCCCTCCACTTTCCTTCCATTTCTCTTCCTCACTCCTTCCCTCCACAATTAACCCCGTCCCACATAAGGCTACGAAGGAGGCGAATATATGTGTGTGTGTGTGTGTGTGTGTGTGTGTGTGTGTGTGTGTGTGTGTGTGTGTGTGTGTGTGTGTAAGTCGTCTCATGTTTATCACTACACAAATCAACAACACTGATATTTTTGGAAGGTAAAATCTTGACACCCTGACCTTCACACTGCCATATCACGTGAGTAAGTGTAGCAGGAGGTCTCGTAACACACCTTCTTATCCGACTTATTCTGTACACCATACCTGAACACCCTCTACTATGCCATTAATGCACACTATGTCGATGTTATAACTACACAAATAACATACAATAGAATGCTAACCTGTAACACCCAAAACAAATCGCAGAGGAAGAAATGTTACGAATCCCTGCATGTTACTTAAAATTCAGGTCAAAGGTGAATAAAATCATGACCTCAATACTGGAAATTATTAAAGCATATTGCCATGTCCCCTGGTGCTGGGTGAGGGACGCCTTCACGTGGTGGCACCCATAGGACCGAGTGTTGGAGCTGCCCGGGTATACAAACACCCCTCACTATCCCCAGAAAGGAGGATGGTGGACTGTGGAAGAAGAAAACGCTGGCCTGTAGTCCACTGGGTTCACGTTCAAATGAGCCTGGGGTTGCTCCTACTACTACTACCACTACTACTACTACTACAACTACTACTCATCCTACCACTGCCACTACTACTACTACTGCTCCT
The DNA here is from genome assembly GCF_032717465.1 of Coenobita brevimanus. Taxonomy (NCBI): domain Eukaryota; kingdom Metazoa; phylum Arthropoda; class Malacostraca; order Decapoda; family Coenobitidae; genus Coenobita; species Coenobita brevimanus. Next base: position 26,820,574 of record NC_137043.1, on the reverse strand, counting down.
CCTCCACCTCCTGCTACTACTAATACAACTACTACTACTACTATACTCCTCCTCTTCCTACTATTACTACTACTACTTCTACAACCACAACTACCACGGTCTGCCCTCCCCACCCCTCACATTCCTTCACATTTAGCCCTACACTACCACAGCCAGCGAAATCCCGCGGTGATAAAGAGAAAAAATAACTTCAAACTATATACCAAAGTTTTTTTACAGGTAGTTAATTAGGAAGTGAACAGGTATTATTTCCTTTATTTCTCTGGCTTGCTTTTTTGGTTTATTATTGTTACTCCTGGAATTTTTTTATATAGTTTTTCGGAGATTCTTGCAGTGAGGGGGTTAATGAAGGCCTTATTTAACCCCTGTAGTTCCAAAATCCTGCCTTGAAGCTACAATCGTCTGGGAGTGGAAAGAATTATTTAAAAAGTGCGTCGTCGTATGGAACGGATTAAATAACTTCATTCTCCCCCTTTCCCCCTTGCCCCTCCCCCCATCCACCCTTGCCCCTCCCCCCTTTCCCCCTTCCACCCTTGCCCCTCCCCCCTTTCCCCCTTCCACCTCTGCCCCTCCCTCCTTTCCCCCTTTCCACCCTTGTCCCCTCCTTTCCACCCTTGCCCCCCCTTTCCTCCTTCCACCCTTGCCCCACCTTTGCTCTTTCCCCCCTTGCCCCTCCCTTTCCCTCTTCCACCCTTGCCTCACTTTTTCTCTTTCCCCCCTCGCCCCTCTCTTTCCCCCTTCCACCCTTGTCCCTCCTCCCTTTCCCCCTCTGCCCCTCCTTTTCCCTTTCCACCCTTGCCCCTCCCCTCTTTCCCCTTCCCCCCTTGCCCTCCCTTCCCCCTTCCACCCTTGTCCCCCCTTTCCACCCTTGTCTCTCCCCCCTTTTCTACCCTCACTGGTTTCTATTTGCAAGCTAAGTATAAAATACAACTGCCTTCATACTGGCAAATATTAACACTCTCAGGCTCACTCAGTTGAATATATCGCTTGCCATCAGTTGGAACGGGATTGCAGAGCTGTCCCGATCATGAATGTCAAAATAAATCAGTAAAATCACCATATCTCCTCCCCTCTCAACCCAATCCTAAAAAAGAAAATGTGGATTCAATATTTGTAGTAAGGCAGATGGTAAAAACTAATGTTATTTTTGAAAGTTAGTTTACTGTATATTACTCTATGTTTGTCAGCTGTATACAGTATATGGAAATGGTATATGGCAGTGATCAGAGAAGTACTATGGGAGAGGCTATGTATTATGAATGGTATGGTAGGGAAACTGATGAAGGCTGAAATGCCCTTTTTTTTTTTATGATGGCAGCTAAGCATGTGTAAGGGATGATGGATGTTTGAATGAATAGTTCAAAATTAGAGTTGCAATGAGACATGCGTGTTGATGACTCAACGGCTGTACAATACTGGGTAGTTCTTATATTGCGACCTCCTCTCCTGTACTTTATGTGGATGGTTCAGTATGCTGGTGTAAGGAACGGAATTTTGGTCGCATCGTGAAGTTAGTAATCAATCATTCAATCGGTAGGCATAACAAGCAGGTACTACGAATCAGGGAAAGTGTTATGAGTAGAAAAATTATGCAGGAGAGACAATGGTAACACAGACAGCCGTTCCCGCAACATACGAGAAGTTGACTGATGCAATATATGCACCACCTAATATATGGATAGGATTATGGGGACAGAACTATTGAGAAGTAAGCGGGAATGAAGCTGATGATAAATGCAAGGAGACAACTGAAATAATTTACTTCTGGACAATGCAGATGACGCTGTGTTGCTTTTTCATGGTATGGGATTTTGGCAGACTGGTTCAGAGATAAGGAATATATGTGAGAAGCAAAAATTAGAGAATTAATATAAGAGTGTAGGAGGAGGTGACCCGCGATAAGATGTTTTACTGAAAAGGAAAAAAGGTTTGAACTGTGATGGATTAAAAGAGGCACTACCATGATGCAATGAGAAAAATGGAAAATAAGTGGAAAGGGAGAGTGACCAAAGGGAAATAAGTGGCTGTTGTTATTAAAGTCTTGATAGAAGGCTACAGAAAGGCTGTATGCCAGTGTATTGATGCTCAGACGAACGTATGGATTTAAGGTATTGGTGAGACATAAAAGTAAAAATATCTAGAGTGAAGGCTGTGGAAACTGAACTGCTAAGGAGTATATGTGAGTTACAAACACTGGATTTTTTTATATAGAAGATGAACAGAGAAGGGAAGAGCAAATTAAATAAAAAATAATCCATACACCAGATGGCAGGTGTCCTCCATTCATTGGCTAAAAACATCGAGAATCGCTAACAACAGAAACCAAGGAAGCTTATCGATGGTCAGGTCACATAATAGGGATGTGACCAGGGCGGTGAATAGGCTGGCCTTTAGTGAATGATTTACAAGGCGGGTGGAAGGCCAAGAAAGGGGGATTGATGTGGCAGGTGAATAAGAGAAAGCAAGGTATGGATGTCGAGGAAGGAAAAGAAATGATGATAACTGTAAATAACAAGGGATACACTTCACTTTTCTACTTAAGGTGAGATAAGTGGAAGCGTGTATACGAGTTGTTTGCATGATTCGCCTATGGGATGGAGCTGAGAATTATACAGGCTTGAATGACTAGAGAATGAATGTATAACTTACTTCACTGAGCACTTTCTTGTCAGTTCTGTTTATGATATCATTCTTCTTCTGCCTTTATAATTACCCACCCACCCACCCCAAAAAAAAAGGTATTGTATTAGGAATCTACAGACATACATATTCTTGTGACCATTCTTATGTGTGGCATGTGTAGGTATATGCTGTGAGTGTATGTATGTATGTATGTATGTGTATATGTATGTATATATGTGCACTTTACCCTTGGCCTGATTACAAGTCAAGGGAACACCACTTATCCACCACCCCTACATTTACCCTTCACCCCTTACCCCACCCCCACCCCCACCCCTATATTTACCCTTCACTCCGTACCCCACCCCCATCTCTTTCCCTCCCCCCTCGCGCCTACTCCCTCACCCTCACCTCTACCCCCACCCCCTCCCCTTTTTACCTCAACCTGCTATGTATTCTTCTCCAGTCCTTAGACGCTCTGTTTCCTTTCACTCCGATTGCCGCTATTTTGTTCATTTACTCTCTCTCTCTCTCTCTCTCTCTCTCTCTCTCTCTCTCTCTCTCTCTCCTGTACAAAATTTACGACCACACTGTTGACATTTTTGGTCATTTTAATTCAGCATTGTTAAGATGCACGTATGGGTATATATCCAAAAGTACTGACTGCAGGTGGAAAAATGGTGGACACAGAAATCCCAGAATTACATTAAGAAAGAAAGAAAAAGAAAAAGAAAAAGGAAAATGAAAACAGAAAGACAGAATGAAACAAAAAACGAAGAAAAAGAAGGAAAAAAAAAAGAATGAAAGAAAGAAGCTCAGGAGGGAATAAATTAGGTGAAGTAGATGAAGACGGTCTCTCCATCAGCCTCAGTAAGAATGTGGGTACTTCACATGAAAAAAGATGTATTAACGAAATGTTTAAGCAGTATGGAAACCACAATGGCGTTCAGCAGATCACGTACCTCCACTACGACGCACTAATTTGTACTGTCAAAGCAAACGCTCGTCTTTTCATCCTTTAGTCAATTACAGCCTCGGAAATCTTCTTGTTATCCACCAGACAGATAAAGACTGACTGGTGGAAAGCGTGACTTCCGTTCACTTTCGGCGTAGTAGGCAATCGTGTGTTAAATATGGACTGTACTGCTGCACACACTCAAAAACATCATTAACCTCTTACCTGCCAGGAATTCCCTCAGGTGAATGAAACTGGCAGGCGACAAACAAGAAAATTTTCCAGCGGTAGACAAAGAAAAAAAAAATGCGACCTCGGCAATCAAAGAATAACAGACTTAGCCGATTACTGGTTGCAAAGTCTTCTCTCCGTAATCTCCACCTTCTCACAGATGTTCATTCAATGGGAATTAATTTAGCAACAACATGAACCACCTAAGAGAACAAACTGGAGTTCATGGAAATTATTAACCATCACACCATTTTGAAATCCGTAAGCAATTATGTAAATTTAAAAAATCCTGTTTCAACAAACCACTCTATAATAAGGCTGCAAATAAAGAAAAAAAAAATGCTCATACGAACCTAAATGATAGAGTTAGGTATCACATAGAAAGGGATAGGATCAGAGGTTCTTGGTAAAGGAAACGAGGGGAAGTAATAAATATGATTACTATACATAATCGAATTGTTCTTACCTGAGGGAACTGGACCACTCTTGTAATCAGAACCTAAGTCGTGGCTCAAGGAAATAGGTAGATATGAGTCTCCTTGATTACTACTCAAATCAAGCCTTTGGTCTGACTGTACGAGCATCTTGGCCATCAACTGGGCTGGAAAAGATTACGGATATTCGTTTAAAAAAGCGTTATATACCTGAAAGGAATAAAAATAGGTAAATAATGTCTTTCGAAAAATAGAAAACAGACAGACAATTTAGATAATATAGCAAAGTGATAAAGCAGGGACTGGATTAGAGGAGGTAAACAGAAAATACGATAGGGAGAGAAAAATACATGGGTCAATGGGCCAAGATGGGTCGAGCTACCAGTCCATTGGTCAGAGTGGAGAAAGAAGTTTTAATCGCACAGTGGTCCGACACAAATTGGTAATATATAACAATAAAGATGATGATATGTACTAGGATGGTAATGTGTGTGTGTGTGTGTGTGTGTGTGTGTGTGTGTGTGTGTGTGTGTGTGTGTGTGTGTGTGTGTGTGTGTGTGTGTGTGTGTGTGTGTGTGTGTGTGTGTGCAATACTGTATGAATAACTTAAAGTATATGTATGTATCTATGTATGTACTCGTATATGTGTAAGCTACTTCTGTCGACACGAAGTGGAAAAATCTCTTATTATACTCAGCGTGTCGTAAAACGCGACTGTAAGGCTCGGGAGTGAAGTATATGAACCCCCTTTTCTTTGCATGCGCCTCCATCAACCAGCAATCGTAATGCAAGCAGCCTCCTACCTCCTACCAAGAGACTGCATATAAGCATTCTATTTCTCCGTTTCAACTGTGGATATACACTACGAAATATTTTGTAGGGTAGTAGAATAGCAGTACCCTTCAACCTACTCGTGCGTCAATACATAGGCATTAGTTCTCTTAGGCCATATTTTATACTGCAATTCACAAGACATGCTTTATTAAGACAGGTGTACTTGTGGTAGTAATCGTGCATATACAGTAAAAATAAATCACGTGTTTCTGAGCAGTTACGAGATCTTTCCATGAGTCATGTTACAATGCTCAATATATTTCCCTTCTCTTATCACAGTAGTTGCTTATCAAAACATTACCTCCCTTTAAACAATAACAACGTACCTACTTACTTGTCTACTTACTTACTTACCTACCAACCCGGTTATGAAACACCTAATCTCGCAAGCACATCCTCACTTCAGATATCAAAATCTACCCACCTACCTACCTACATACGTACCTACTTACCTGCCTACCTTACCTGCCTACCTACTTACCTGTCAACCCACTTATCAAACCCCTAATCTCTCAAGCACTACACAATCTCACAGGACCATGATTGACGTATCAGATAAGCCATTGACTAAGTGCTTGTACACCAGGTCAGTGCGAGCAAATGACAAGCACCATGACCTCACTTGACCCCGCTCCTCTCGCTGAAGGAAATTGGGTGAGGGGGTTGATGGGGGAAGAGTAGTTGTTTGGGGTGTTTAAGGGAAAGTTTGGATGGGCAGGAGTAATTTGTGTGTGTGTGTGTGTGTGTGTGTGTGTGTGTGTGTGTGTGTGTGTGTGTGTGTGTGTGTGTGTGTGTGTGTGTGTGTGTGTGTGTGTGTGTGTGTGTGTTATGTTGTTGCTTTGTGTGTTATGTTTTGATGTCAGGAAGGTGGCTAAACAGGCAAATAGACAGATTGATAAACAGATACATAGATAGACATACAGTATACAGAGAGAGAGAGAGAGAGAGAGAGAGAGAGAGAGAGAGAGAGAGAGAGAGAGAGAGAGCATCAAAGAAAGAAGAGAAACGAGAGAGGCAAGGAACGAAGTAAAGAGAGAGGAGAGGCAAGGGAAGGAAAATAAAGGAGAAGCAATTCGAGAAAAAGGAAGAGAGACACGAGAAGAAAAAACAGAGAGAGATGGGGAGAAAAAAGGAAGAGCAACATTGGAAAAAAGATGAGAGGCAAGATAAGAAAATGAAAAAGAAAAAGGGGGCTACTGGGGAAGAAGAGAGGCCAAGGAGAGGAGAAAGAAGTGAGAAAGCAAGAAAAGAAAAAATGACGAGTGAGAAGATAAAGATTTGAGGGAAAGGAAAGATAGTAAGGGTCGAGAAACAGGGGTGAAATAGAGGTATGAGAAAGACTGTAGTTCATTCACCTTAACTTGGCCCAGATTTTCGTCCTTTTGCTGCCTGTACCCCGGAGCTCTATGGCAGAATATGATAATAGTACGGTTCTACATCCTTTCCACAGCACTTCTGCGTGACAAACATCATAATAATTTCTTCTTATAATTACGGCTCTACATCCTTTCCATAGCACTTCCTCGTGACATACACCATATCCTAGTGTTACTCTCCTGGTATAACTCAACTGCAGAAGAAGATAGTACTGCGGCTCTATACCCTGTCCATAACACTTTCTCGTGACTGGCACCATCCTCCAATGTTAATCTGTTGTGACGGTTCAGAAGGTGCTTAAGACAGTACTACAGCACTACATCCTTTCAACAATACTTCTTCGTGACGAGCACTATAGTCTAGTATTACAGCTCAGCATTCGAGATGGAGATATGCCAACTTTAGGCCATATCAAAGTGAACAGGGTATAGGGGACAATAAAAGAGCAGGAAGGGGTCAGGAAAAACGTCAAAGGAAAGCTATAAACACGTTCTGGACATGTCACTACACGCGAAGACTAGACCACAACACGACACCCTCTACGCCTCCTCTCTCTCTCTCTCTCTCTCTCTCTCTCTCTCTCTCTCTGTTTATTGTTGTTTGCACTCTAGAGGGCGATAGGTCAACAAATCTAGACCCTAAGATGTGGCTGTGAGGAAGTGTTGTTTACTTTGTCCATGTTTTAACACATTTGCTCTTTCCCCTCCTCTCTCTCTCTCTCTCTCTCTCTCTCTCTCTCTCTCTCGCAAATTTATCCCACTTGCCTCTCTTTTGTCACACTGCATCTCTATCCCCATCTTTTCCTCTTTTTCTCACATCCATTCCCATTTTATTTAGTTTCTATCCTCATCTTTCTCTTCTTCCTCTAACGTTATTCCTATTCCAATTTATTCATCCCTTTTCCTCTTCCTCTCTTTCTTGGGCCTGTCTGCTGGTTCTCTCTTCCTCCTCAATTGTTTTTCTCTCACGTTCCCATGCCCCATCCCCCTGTCCCCTACCCCTCCTACTCCCCTCCCGGCTAGTGGGAGGCTGGAGGAGGTGAGGATGGAGGGGAAGAGGAGGGGGAGAGAGGAAGGGGAAAGAGATGAGTGAGGAGAGAGGGAGGTAGGGGGTATATGGTGAGGGAGATCAGGTGAAGAGTGAGGGAGGGAAATGAGAGGGGAAATGGAGGAGAGAGGAGAGGAGAAATGGAGGGTAAGGGCTGAAAAGTGAGGAAGGAGGAAAAGGGAGGGAGGGGGGAGAAAGGAAGAGAGAGATGGTAAATTGGCGGAGAAAGACATGCGTAAGAGAGAAGAGAGGGAAGATGGAGAATGGTGAAGAAGAGAGGAGTGAGATGAGTGAGAAAAAAGAGAAGGAAGGCGAGGGATGGCGAGGATGAGAGGAGAGAGATGACGAAAGATAAGAAAGGGGAGCAGGGGGTGAGAAGGAAGTCAAGTGGAGTGGCGTGCAGGTCACAATCATTTTTAGTGGCGTCAGTTTTGTGTGTGTGTGTGTGTGTGTGTGTGTGAGTGTGTGTGTGTGTGTGTGTGTGTGTGTGTGTGTGTGTGTGTGTGTGTGTGTGTGTGTGTGTGTGTGTGTGTGTGTGTGAGAGAGAGACGTAAAAATTAAAACATATGAATCAAGAAAATAAAGTGGACAAGAAACACAAAATAAGAATAACGAATGAATGAAAGAAAATAATGGAAGAGATAAGGCGAAGATAACATTCCAGAAAATAATAAGATAAAAAGATAACATGAACGAAGGAATATTCGGTCATGCTCTACGTGTCTCTGAATATACCGTAACACCTCTTCCATACTGATTTATTCTGCACATGACACATCACTGCTGTATGTTACTAATTCTATGTCGATACTGAAACGACATAAATAACACATAAGGGAATAATTAACAAACAAAATCGCCACGGAAGAGGTGTTACGAGCCTCCTATGCCACTTCAAATACCCCCATAATCTTTTTTAACTAAGGTGGCATATTAATATTCCATTCTTGCAACAACCAGACGATTATACTAAGCTTGAGAAAGACTTTGCATACTGGAGGGTTTAGACATTGCCTAGGTTTCAAAAAGTCTAACAATACAAAAGGTCTCCGCTAAACTGTATTAAATCGTGTATTCGTTGGCCTGAGTATGATAAAGACAGCAATGTATTGAAAGCAATTAAGCGAGAAGTATAAAGCAGTGTGACTGGAAGAAAGAAAATGGGCAGAAAACGAAAGAAAATGAACAAGAGGGAAGACACGAAAGTAAAAAAGGAAGAATAATATAAAAAGAAAGAAGAATATGAATTGGAGGCGAGAAAATAGGTAAAATACTGCGAGAAGAAGTATAAGATAGTTTGACTGGGGGAAAGAGAATGGGGGGAAAACGAAAGAAAATGAACGAGAGGAGAAACTATTGCAAAATGAACATTATAAAAAGATATGAAACAATATGAAATGGAGGGAAGAAAATACATAACAAATTTGGAGAAAAAAGTTAAGAATAAGAAAGGGAAGTTTCTGAGGCAGGACTGTGATGCCAGGAGGGAAAGTGACATAAAACAGACAGCTAAATGATGTTAATAGAGGATGGGGAAAAAAATTACTGAAAGACGTAAAGGCAATAAAGAATGACCGGAATGAAAAAAGGTTATGACGTAAAGGAAGAATGTACTGAAAGAAAAGAAGAACGTATAAGGAAAGGGAGCAAAGAAATGATGGAAAGAAAGAAAATAATTAAGGAAAAGGAGATTGTGAAGGAGCGGAAGGAAAGACAGGAATGGAGGGAAGTGTGGCCATGAAGGAAGAAGTAGGAGGAAAAGGGCAGTTAACCTTGGCCTAGAACTGTAGCTCCAATATTCGCACACAACATCCATCCCAATTACTTACGTGTGTGTGTGTGTGTGTGTGTGTGTGTGTGTGTGTGTGTGTGTGTGTGTGTGTGTGTGTGTGTGTGTGTCTACTGTTAGTCAATAAGTCGATGGCTAACAGCGGTTTATAAACCGTAATAATTAATGCAACACCAAACAGAAGAGAAAGAGAGGAAAGGAATAAGCGACGAAGAAAATATTTAACATGTGGTGCCAGGCACAACAAACCTCGCCCTGAATATCCGTGACCTTGAGTTTGATCTTTCAAGGTCACTTAAGGTCAAAGGTCATGGTACCAATCAAAAACCCATACAGAACTTCCTGTATGTTGATAATAGTAAATCCCTCTCTATCTTCGACCAGTCTCGAGTTATAGCCCCCTGAATATTTGTGACCTTGAGTTTGACCTTTCAAGGTCATTTAAGGTCAAAATTCATGGTACCAATTAAAAGCCTACACGGGACTTCATATATGTTGATAATAGTAAATATCTATATGCAACCAGTTTCAAGTTATAGTCCCCTGAATATGTGACCTTGAGTTTGACCTTTCAAGGTCACTCAAGGCCAAAGGCCTTGGTGCCAAATGAACGCCCATATGAGAAGTCCTGTAAGCCGATAATAGTAAATATCTCTATCTTCAATTGCTTTCAAGTTACAGCCCTTTGAAAATCCGGGACCTTGATTTTGACCTTTCATGCTCACTCGATTACATCCAAAATTTAATCACTTCCTCTCGGGACCAGTGCCCACATTTCCTGAATGTTTCATGTAATTTCATTCAGCCGTTTTTCCGTAATGATGCTAACAAAGAAACAAACAAAAAACAAACAAACAAATTCACCAATATTCAAGGGGGGGGGAATATTACTGCCAATTCAATCAATGACTATTTTACCAATATAGGTAAAGAATTAGCAAAGAATATTACCCAGACTCAAACTAAGTTCCAGGCATATCTTCCTGAACTTCCGATAAATGAGCTAACTTTCAGGGAAGTCACTACTGACGAAATCAATAAAGTTGTTATGAATATGCGTGATTCAGCCGCTGGGCATGACAATATTCCTGTGAAGGTGCTGAAGAGGTCTATAACAATTTTGTGTCCTATTTTAACTCATTTATGTAATTTGTCTTTTGCTACTGGAATCTTTCCTGATCAGTTGAAGTTAGCGAGAGTAATACCAATACACAAGTCGGGCCCTCGTGATACACCTGAAAATTATAGGCCTGTTTCGGTCCTGCCTTCTTTAAGTAAAATTATTGAGAGGCCAGTCTGTGACAGATTAATTGATTTTTTAGAAGAAAGAGGTATGCTCTCCGATGATCAGTATGGGTTCCGTAGACGGAGATCCACACAATATGCTCTTTTGTCTTTCACGGATCACATTTTGTCAGCCTTTGATAAAAACGAGTTCACTATAAGTCTGTTTCTGGATTTAACCAAGGCCTTCGATACAGTGGACCATACAATATTACTTGAGAAATTGACACACTATGGTATTACAGGGAAAGCACTTGACTGGTTCCGGAGTTATCTGGCTAAACGTAAACAATTTGTTTATTTTAATAATCAAACATCTTCCACTACTGAAATAAATGTAGGGGTGCCACAAGGCTCGATCTTAGGGCCTGTATTATTTTTAATCTACCTCAACGATGTCACAAACGCAACAAAAAGGTTAAAACATGTACGATTTGCTGATGACAGTACTTTCTACTTAAGCCACAGTAATATAAACACTCTTACAAATACCTTAACTGAAGAAATATCTAAGGTGGTACAGTGGATTTCAGCCAATAAGCTAACATTAAATATAAATAAGACTTACTTTATTGTATTCCACAGACATGAGAAAATAAATCACAGTGTTCAAGTAGTTATCAATAATAACAGCATTAAAGAAGTAACAGAAACCAAATTTTTGGGTATAGTATTAGACAATAAATTACTGTGGAATAAGCATATCATCCAAATTAGAAATAAAGTATTAAGGTACTGTGGCATTATATATCAAACAATCAATAAATTAAACAAACAGTCAATGATTTTGATATATTATTCATTAGTGTATACTCATTTAGTATATTGTCATGCAGTGTGGGGAGCGGCAAGTAAAACAGCTCTGAAACCTTTAGAAACAGCTCAGAAGCAAATCATGAGGGCAATCGAACGAGTAGGCCGCTACGAGCATATATACGAATGATATATTTTATAATAATAACATACTTAAGATGAAAGAAATCAATGAACTGGTATGTGCAGTATATGTGTATAAATGCATTAATGGACTTGTTTACAATAACTCATTCTTTGTACCCACTCCACCTACAAGATACCATTATAGAAATACAGAACGTTTAGTTGTACCTTTCATGCCGTCTTTACAATCTCAGAGTAATATTAGGTATCATGGTGCAAAAATATTCAATTCCCTGCCAGACGACATAGTAAAAAAAACTACTGTAGATAACTTTAAAAGCAGTCTAAAAAAGTACCTCATAAAATCATATGTAGCTCATAGTCCCGTACAACATTCTCAACAATAATTAGTTATCAAAAGCCAGTAAATAAAATTAATATAGCTGACAATCAACATAATAAAACTTGAAACTATATATGTTTATATATGTATATATGCGTGTGTGCGTGTGTGTGTGTGTGTGTGTGTATATGTATATGTATATGTATGTATGTATTGCCTATTGCCTCTCAGTGTCCCAGAATAATCCAATGATGGAAAACATTTATATATATATATAAAATATTCACTGGCTCTTATAAGATGAAATTTTTCATCAAAAAGCTAGGTCATATCTTGTATACTAGGAATTTTCTGTAACTGTATTTCTATGGAAAAAAAAAAAAAAAAAAAAAAAAAAAAAACAATACCTCGCCGAACTCTGTCCCGGGCGAGGTAACAAAACCCTGACAAGGCACATAATAACAAATACAATAAAAGTATAAATGAAACTAGAACCAGGCAAATGTTTATCATCATAACTTTTCACACTACTACACAGGGTGGGGATCGAGAGAGAGAGAGAGAGAGAGAGAGAGAGAGAGATGCAGTCCTAGTCATGTGGGTCTCCATTTATACAGGGTGGTTCATAAGTAGCACTCCAGTAGACACCCATGTGGCTGTACCTTATGTGTTGCGGGAACGGCTCAGTCTGCTGGTATGGGCGTGCGTGTGGCACTGGGAGAAGGAAGTGAATGAAAGGTGCTGGATAGACTTCGATAACGCTCGGCCGTTCCCGCAACACACGAAAAATCGCCCTGTATTTCATCTCTCCACGTCACTCCTTCGTCAGTTTCTTTCCTTCAACTTCCAATCCTCACTTATACACACAACCACTTATACAGAATCACATACACTTACACAGTCACTTACATTATTCCTACACTCTCTTCTTGGCAATTTATACGTAATTCCTTCTGCCCCATGACACATTTTATTCTTCTCTTGCTATTTCCAGACGATTATACTCAACTTGGGAATGATATCTTGTACTGAGGAGGTTATGGGAGGCTGGATCTCTCTAGGTCGAAAAGTCTCTCTCCTATGCTAAATAAAAAAAAAAATAAAAAAGAACTCTGAAGGTAGCAATAATAACACGAAACACAGGTCACTGGACTGAAGGCGTTAAAAGGTAAATAAAGGAATGTCTCTGGAATTATAATAAGGAACTTTAATGATAATCAGATAGGTAATTTATCAGGTTAATGAATCTATAAACCTGGGTCACTTCGCCTGTGGAAATCAACCTCGCTCTTTGCAAACTCTCATTATCGTATATTCGAAGATCAAGGTTAAATTGTCCATCATCGAGATAATATGAAAAATGCACGCACTTCTATTTGGGTACGGTGTGTGTGTGTGTGTGTGTGTGTGTGTGTGTGTGTGTGTGTGTGTGTGTGTGTGTGTGTGTGTGTGTGTGTGTGTGTGTGTGTGTGTGTGTGTGTGTGTGAGAGAGAGAGAGAGAGAGAGAGAGAAATTGTTGTACTGGTATATCTGTACTGGTATAAGTGCGCATGTTTTGTTTTGGCATGTGCGTTTCCGTGTGTAGAAATGAGTGTACAGTATGTTGGTCCTTCCTCACAATCATTTCATTCTCATTATCATCATTCTCCAGTTCTTATCTTGTCTCGCTATACCCTGCAATTACTTAGCTTTCCCCTTCCTTCCCCGCAAACTCCTGTAATTAACTCTCACTACCCAACAGCCCAGTCCCAACCTGTCGTAGCCTGTCTTGCTTTGCCCTGCCCTGCCCTGCCCTACCCTGCTCCCCATGTCCTACCCTGCCCTGCCCTGCCTTCCCCTGCCCTGTCCTGCCCTGCTCTGACAAGTCGTGCATGCATTTTTCACCACACCGCCCGCCTGTCAGATATGTAGACCCGATCACACTGGGCAAATATTCCACCGACCTTTTATAATAATCACTGAATCTGGATTGAATATCAACCAAAATCATGGACTTATTACATACAGGATGTAGAAGAATGTTTCTTCACAACGTTGGACCAATTTCTACGAAAATGAACATCCGCTGTTCTGGTGATTATTTGTAATATTTCTAATATGTACTATATAACACGAGTTGCTGGAAATACAAATATGTAGACACACACACACACACACACACACTGTACCATATATATATATATATATATATATATATATATATATATATATATATACTGCATCCCTACGTGTCAAGTGGGGTTGGTGGAGGATTAGTGCCCCTCCCCGTAAAACAATTAACTCTAAGCCCTTGGCCACCCCGTCTGGGATACATGGCGTTTGGCAATGAATGAATGATATATACTGTATATGTATGTATGTATCAACAAAAAGTACCCATATATTCTCTCTTGCCCTGACTGAGTTTAGTGTACAAAATCTATGTTCTCCTGAGCGTCTGGGAGTCTAGAGGATCATAGATTTCCATTACGGAAAATACTGATGAAAACCGTGGACTAATCTGACGTCGATTGCAGCTTATCTAATGTGATAAGGTCTTAACTCTTCTTCCCTCACTTTACCATCAGTTTTCCTTTACTACTTCACTTTTTTTACATAGCTCCTGTTTCCCTGCCCTAACTGGCAACAAATAATATTGCTTTACCTTGTTCTACTCCACCCTTCCTTGTCCCACATCACCTTGCCATGCCTTTCTCTACCCTGCCCTACACTATCATTTCTTGTCTAATCCTGATCTGAATTCCCCCACACAACCTAGTCCTGTCATACACTGCCCAGTAATCTGTAGTTCATATAACGACAATAAACAACTTTAGCTTGTCCTTTTCTCGCATATCCTTCTCCATGTTCCGAAGAAAGGAAGTTCGTCTGACCCCTCCAATTACAGACCAATTGCTGTCACATCTTCTCTTGGTAAGGTATTTGAAACTAATTAATAAGCACATTGTTAAACATCTTGAATCCAACAACTTAATTAGCGATAGACAATATGGTTTTCGCCACGAAAGATCCACCATTGACATACTCAGTCTCTTAACTCATACCATTCATCAATCAATTGATCTTTTTGGAGAAACTCATGCAGTAGCTCTTGATATCTCTAAAGCTTTCGACAGAGTATGGCACCGTTCCCTGCTGTCCAAACTCCCTTGCTATGGACTAACGTCTTTTGTTCCTTTGATTTCTTCATATCTTAGTGACAGGAAAATAAGAGTAAAAGTAGATGATGTATATTCCAATTTCCACTCAACGCCGGCGTGCCGCAGGGATCAGTTCTGGCGCCAATCCTATTTCTGGTTCATATTAACGATCTCTTATCTGTCACCCACAATCCCATTCACTCATATGCAGATGACTCAACACTACATAAGGTAGTTCATTCACACTCAGACATCCAATTACAAAGTCTAATATCTCCACCTCTCAACTTAGTACAGCCATCTCCATAAATCAGGATCTATCTACAATCAGTGAATGGGGACAAAACAACCTTGTCTCTTTTAATGCTAGTAAAACTAAATATATACAGTTTACTAATAGACAGATATTGCCAGATTCGTACATTACCTTCAGTGCTACTAATATTCCTATCTCCAAAAGTATTGAAATTCTTGGCGTCTCACTTAACAGTGCCCTCAGCTGGACCTCTCATGTTAGATCACTTGCTAAAACCGCCTCAAAGAAACTTGGATTATTGTACAGAGTCCGTAACTTCTTCGCCGATAAGCAGTTAGCTGTAATTTATAAGAGTCATGTGCGCTCTCAGCTTGAATATTGCTCACCCTTGTGGAATGGTTGTGAAGAGGTTGCATTAAGACAACTAGACAAAATTCAGAACAAAGCTGTTAGAATCATTAACAACCCTGCCATTACATATAAACTACCTCCCCTGCAAGTAAGAAGGAATGTTGCCTCCCTTGCATTATTTTACAGATATTTTTTGGCAAATGCTCAGACGAAGTTACGTCCATGGTGCCACCTCTCTATGCCTTCCCTCGTGCTACGCGGGCATCTGGTAGCGCTCATGACTGGAATGTCACTCAGCCATATTGCAGAACTTCTGCCTATCAGAATTCTTTCATTCCCCGAACTGCATCTCTCTGGAACTCGCTTCCCCAGAGTTGTTTCCCTCCAAAATTCAACCCACAACTGTTCAAGTCTAACTGTTACAGATATTTTGTGAACAAAGGACACCAGTAATCTGGTGTATGGATTTTTTTTTTTCTTTTAGTCATTTGTTTTTCCTTCCTCCGTTCTGTTATTTATAAAAAAAAAAAAAATGCATCCTTATCCTGCACTATGTTGCTCTGGCCTACCCTGCCTCATATCTCTTTGCTCTGCTCAGTTCTGTTGTGTCATGCCCTGCCCTGCCCTACCCTCCTCTGTCTTTATCCTGCTCTCTCTATCCCTCTCTTACTCTGCTCAGAACTCTCATGCTTCGTTCTATCCTGTTCTGCCTTATACTGTCCTGTCCTTCCATATCATACTTTACCCAGTCCTGCCCTATTATATTTTGCCATGTCCTGCCTTGCACTGCCCTGTCCTTTCCTATTAAGCCCTGTCCTGTGCTACTCATGCCAGCAATAGTTCTCCCTGTACTGTTCAATTCTGCCCACTCCTTATCTCTATAATACTTTGCCCTGTCCTATCCTATCCTCCCCTGCCCATTCAAATTTTACTTGGCCCTGTCCTTCCTTGCTGTACTTCACCCTGTCCTATCCTTTCCTATTGTACTCCATCCTACCCTGGCCAATTATTCCCAGTCATGCTTCATACTATCCTCTTCTATCCCCTTCCTATCCTTTCCAATTACACTTCACCTCGTCCTGTCCACTTCCGTCCAGTCTTTCCTTATTCAACTTTACCGTGTGCCGTCTTTCCTCGTCCTTCCCATCCCAATTAAACTACTCTCTGTTGTCCTTCCGTGTCCTGCCGTGCCCTGGCGTGACCTCAAGGTAGCCGTGACCTGAGCGTGTCTAGAAAACGAGACGGTCACGAAAGAAGCCAGGAGCGGCCAGGTCGATGTCTTAGCTCCCCCCCTCCCACGTAACCTCCTCAACCCGTTTCTTCTCACCTCTCTCTCTCTCTCTCTCTCTCCGACACACACACACACACACACACACACACACACCAGATGATTAGTGAAAACTCACTGAAAGGACTCCCAAAGGTACAGTACATTCCATTCTTGCCCCCCCCCTCTCTCTCTCTCTCTCTCTCACACACACACACACACACACTCACTCACTCATGTCCCTTCACCCATTCCACCTGTCCCCACACCTGTCACCTAACAACCTGTCCCCTCACCTGTCCCCACACCTGTCTCCACACCTGTCCCCCTGAAATGTCCCCCGCACCTGTCCTCTCACCTGTCCCCTCACCTGTCTCCACACCTGTACCCTCACCTGTCCCCTCACCTGTCTCCACACTTGTCCCCGCACCGGTCTCCACACCTGTCCCCTCACTTGTCCCCACACCTGCCCCCTCACCTGTCTCCACACCTGTCCCCTCACCGGTCTCCACACCTGTCCCCTCACTTGTCCCCACACCTGTCCCCACACCTGCCCCCTCACCTGTCTCCACACCTGTCTCACCTGTCTCTAACCACTGTCATACTAAACTCTTCTGTTCTTACCCCTCCCCATCTTCCTCAATTTCATCTCTCATTTCCCCTGTTAGCACCTGAGAGAGAGAGAGAGAGAGAGAGAGAGAGAGAGAGAGAGTTGCGGGGGCATAGCTATTTATAAACACACACACACACACACACACACACACACACACACACACACACACACACACAAATTAGTATATTCTTTTTTCCAGGAGCCAAGGTCAAGAAATGGAATATTATGGCAAAGTCTCAGGAATATGGAATGGCAATGGGAATGAGTTCGGAAGAAAATGAAATAAAATAATAAAATGAGGGACAGAAAAGGATGAGGAAATGGAAGAGGGGAGGAAAGGGGAAATGGAGGAGGGAGGGAGAGGAGAAAAGGAAGTAGGGAGGAAAGGGGAAATGACGAGGGGAGGAAAGAGGAAATGGAAAAGGGAAGGAAAGAAGAAATGGAGGAGGGGAGGAAAGGGGAAATGGAAGAAGGGAGGAAAGGGGAAATGGAAGAGGGGAGGAAAGAGGAAATGGAAGAGGGGAGGAACGGGGAAGTGGAAGAAGACATGAAAAGGGAAATGAAGGAGGGGAGGAAAGGGGACATGGAAGAGGGGAGGAAATGGGAAATGGAGGAGTGGAGGAAAGGGGAAGTGGAAGTGGGGAGGAATGGGAAAATGGAAGAGAAGAGGAAAGGGGAAATGGAAGGGACTAGGAATGGGTAGAAATGGAAAAGAGGAGGAAATGGGAATGGGAAAGGGGAAGGGAAGGGGAAATGGAAGCGAGGAGGAATGGAGAAATGAAAGAGGGAAGGAATGGGGAAAAGGAAGAGAGGAGGAAAGGGGGAAGAGAGGAGGAAAGGGGAAATGGAAGTGTGAAGGAAAGGGGAAACGGAGAGGAAAGAGGGAGATTTAAATGAACCCCTTCAGCCCAAGGAGGTTCTTTTTTTAACTATTTTTTTTTCTGATGCTCTTCTTAAACCTGGGATAGACTGGGGAGAATAGATAATGTCTTTTTTTCTTCACAGTAAGTCGGAGAGAAAATAAAAGAAGAGAGGAGGGAGTTAAGAAAAAGAAAGCGAAATAAGAAGACATACGAAATGAGGAAAAGGCAGTAAAGGATAATAAAAACGAATATTAAGACACAATAATGGAGTATATAAAAACAGTTGAGGTAAAATATTAATAAAGAGGAATCCTAATGCCCGAGAGATTAATTTTAGATCACTATAACTGGTCACTAATTTAACAAAGAATTCATTTCACGGCTTAGATAATGAAGGAAGGAGGGATAGTCCACGAAGAGAAGTGGCCCTAAAATGAGAAATATCGTTTAGTAGAGAGAGAGAGAGAGAGAGAGAGAGAGAATGACACTGCCGTACTAAAAAGGCAGAGACACTGCTTCCATTTCTTTCACTTGGGGGGGCTATGAAATGTGGTGGCGGCCATTACCCACTCACTTATGTAGCGTTGCCTACTTTTTCCATCACACTGATTGTTCTTTTTCTGCGTGTGCCCTCTTTTCCTATTTCTCTCAACCTTCCTGTCAGTTTTATTCTTCTTCTTTCCATTTCAGGTGGCTCCACACTGACTGATAAGCCTAATGATTTCCTGTAACCCTAGAAATCATTCACATCGCTGGGTGGTAACCATATAACTAAATAATGGGGTGATGGGGGGCCTGCTACAGTGCCCCATTAACTTGGTGGAGAAACACAAATGCGGTGTCCATCCGGGAACTAAACCTCCACAGTCTCACCCGTACCTCGCGGTTGCAAAGGGCCGTCTGCCGAAAGAAAACATCGGTTTACTGTACGGGACTGCCTTCCAGGGGCGGTTCCTTGCCTGCGGTTGGTGGGTCTGCTCGGCCAGAGACCGGGGTTATTCAAAAACAACTACGAGAGGTCTCACCAAGCTACATAATACCGTTTGGTGGAAGCAAGACTAAGTAGTGTAAAAGAGTTGAAAGCAGTAGGCAAAGGCAATAGCCGAGAGGGAAGGTGAGTCAGGTGGTGTGAGCCCGTGGCATCACCAAGCATACAAACACCATCACAGTTACCCTGACGACCATTCACTCACCACACACACACACACACACACACACACACACAGTCAAAAATAGTTCGCACGCGCACAATTACGCACATGCACATACACGCACATTACATTCACACATACACACATTAGCTACATAGACATACACATATACCTATGCTGCAGCACACACACACACACACACACACACACACACACACACACACAGTCAAAAATAGTTCGCACGCGCACAATTACGCACATGCACATACACGCACATTACACTCACACATACACACATTAGCTACATAGACATACACATATACCTATGCTGCAGCACACACACACACACACACACACACACACACACTATCCAGGTACTGAACACATTCTCCACACCTACCTTCCCTCTCTCTCTCTACACGGACATAAACGCACAAACCTATACGGTAACACACACACACACACACACACACACACGCACACACACATACACGCACACACACACACACACGCACACACACACACACACACACACACACACACTATACAGGTATTGAACACAGCACACACACACACACACACACACACACACTATACAGGTACTGAACACAGTCTCCCCCACCTACCTTCCCCTCCTCCCTCTCTCTCTCTCTCTCTCTCTCTCTCTCTCTCTCTCTCTCTCTCTCTCTCTCTCTCTCTCTCGCCTCTCTCTCTCTCTCTCTCTCTCTCTCTCTCTCTAGTCCCCGTTCCTCCAGCAGAAGGAATCGTGACCTGGATGTAACATCAACTGTTCAGCGACGTAATATAGACTGTGACTTTATTGTGTGTGTGTGTGTGTGTGTGTGTGTGTGTGTGTGTGTGTGTGAGACACATATACATTCCCACACCCACACCCCACTTCCCCCAACACCCACTCACTCTCTCCTCCCTTCCCATCCACACACATCTTGCAATACTCAACATGCACTCAAACCCTCCTCTCTGTCTGACTTCCTAACCCATCACCAACCCGACTGACTCACCACCTCACTCACAACCACAAACCAATCTACAATGTGTCTATTGTAACTCGGCGATGATACCTAACCTCATTTGGCTCCGTTGTGCTCACGTGTTGTCAGACTGGGGAGTTGATTGACTGGTAACCAAGAAGACTCATTCCTACTTCGTAACTAATGCAAAGGGAATTTCACGCAGCCACGGAATATTAATATGGTTGCTGCGGTGCCCTAGTTCCGTCAGGTGATGACAAACTAATTATACGTGACTAAACAACCAGTCAATTCAACAGCTGATTGGTAGAGTGACTGTCAGGGAATCAGTAACGGGCTTTCCCAACGACAGCTCTCGACTTAACCCTTTCAAATACGATTTTTTTTTTCTTTTAATGCGAGGAAGAAGGAACCAAAGGCCATGGCCCGCAGTAACAGTTCCTTCCAAGAGAAAAACAAAATACAATATAGAGCCAAATTCAAGATCCGATCATTTTGAGATGCCTGGACACACTGCGTTTGAAAGACTGGAGATCATAGGCAGCAGGAAATACAGAAAGAGGGAGACAGTTCCAGAGCTGACCTGTTGCATAAATGAAAGACTGGGAGTAACGGTTAACTCTTGCATTAGAGAGTTGGACAGAAAAGGGATGAGAGTTTGCTGCCAGACGGGTGCTACGCGCCCGTCGTTGAGGTGGAGGAATGCAAGCAGACAGTTCAGAGGAGCAGTGACCATTAAAGTAGCGATAGAAAAGAGATAAAGATGCAACAGTGCGGCGAAGAGACAGAGGTTGAAGGGAGTCAGTAAGAAGAGGAGAGTTAATGAGACGAAAAGCCTTTGACTCCACCCTATTGAGAAGAGCTGTATGTGGGGAGCCTCCCCACACATGAGAGTTGTACTCCACACAGGGGCGGATAAAACCTCTGTATAGAGTCAACATTTGTGCAGGGGTAAAGAAAGAGCGGAGTCGGCTTAGCACACCCAATCTCTTGGAAGCAGATTTTACAAGAGATGTAATATGGTCTTTCAAAGATAAGTCCCGAGTAAATGAAACCCCGAGCATGTTCAAGGATGATGCAGGATTAAGCTGAATATTATTAAACATTAATGGGTATACCTGTGGAAGATTTTGTCGGGTTGATAGGTGTAAGAACTGAGTCTTAGATGCATTAAAGACAACCATATTATTTTTACCCCAGTCAGCGATACGAGCCATGTCAGACATTAGGTGTGCCATAGCCTCATCCCTTGTTTCTTGAAGTAACTGTTGAGATGGGCGTTGCGGGAACCGAATGGAAAGGTGAAGGGTGGAGTCATCAGCATATGAGTGGATAGGGTTAGATGTACAGCTTAGAAGATCATTGATGAATAAATGGAAGAGAGTTGGTGATAGGACAGAGCCCTGAGGAACACCACTGTTGATAGATCTAGGAGAAGAACGATGGCCGTCTACAACAGCGGCTATAGAACGACCAGAAAGGAAGCTAGCGATGAAGGCACAGATAGAAGGATAGAAACCGTAGGAGGGCAGTTTGGAAATTAAAGATTTATGCCAGACTCGATCGAAAGCCTTTGAGATGTCAAGTGCAATGGCAAAGCTTTAGCCAAAGTCCCGAAAGGAGGATGACCAGGAGTCTGAAAGGTAGGTGAGAAGATCGCCAGTGGAGCGTCCCTGACGGAACCCATACTGACGATCGGAAAGAAGGTTGTGATAGGAAAGATGCCTTAAAATTTTTCTATTAAGAATTGACTCGAAAACTTTTGAAATACAGGACGTTAAAGCAATTGGACGATAGTTGGAGGGTTGGGAATGGTCACCCTTCTTTGGGACTGGCTGAATGAGAGCAAACTTCCAGCAAGAAGGAAAGGTACAAGTTGACAGACAAAGGCGAAAGAGTTTGCCTAGGCAGGGTGTAAGCACAGAAGCACAGTTCTTGAGAACAACAGGAGGGACCCCATCAGGCCCATATGCCTTGTTAGTACTGAGGCCAGTGATGGCAGAAAATACATCAACTGAAGAAATTTTAATGTCAGCCATGAGGAAGTCAGAGGGGAGAAGTGATGGAGGAACAGCACCGGAATCGTCTAAGGTGGAATTGGAGGAGAAAGTCTGTGCGAAGAGATCTGCTTTATCAGTAGAAGAAATAGCTACAGAGCCATCAGAGTAGAAAAGAGGAGGGAAGGATGATGAGGTAAAGTTGTTAGAAAGATTTTTGGCAAGGTGCCAGAAGGAGCGGGAAGAATTCGAGTTGGAGAGTTGAGAGCATTTAGTATGGATGAAATTATTTTTAGTAGAGCGAAGAACAGACTTAGCACGATTCCGGGCAGAAACGTAAAGATGATGTGATTCAGGGGTGGGTTGGCTCCGGTACCTTTTGTAGGCCTTCTCCTTGTTGCGGACAGCATTAGAACAAGCGTGATTAAACCAAGGCTTTCTTGCATTAGTCAAAGGATATGAGAAAGGAATGTATGCTTCCATGCCCGAGAGAATAACCTCCGTAATGCGCAAGGCACACTCAGATGGCTCACGGCCATGGAAGCAATAATCATTCCAGGGAAAATCAAAGAAGTACTGCCTGAGGGCCCCCCAGTTCGCGGCTCCAAAATGCCACAGACGACGTTTCCCTGGAGGGTCCACAGGCCGTACTGGAGTGATAGGACAGGTTAAGGTAATAAGGTTGTGATCGGAGGAGCCCAACGGAGAGAAAAGATTAACAGAGTAAGCAGAAGGATTAGTTATGAGGAAGAGGTCAAGTATGTTGGAGCTCTCTCCAAGGCGGTCAGGGATACGGGTAGGGTGCTGTACAAGCTGCTCTAGGTCATTAAGGATAGAAAAGATGTAGGCTTGTTCACCAGGTGGATCCGTGAAAGGAGAGGAGAGCCAAAGGTGGTGGTGAACATTGAAATCTCCAAGAATGGAGATTTCAGAGAAAGGAGAAATGGACAGAATGTGTTCCATCGTAGAAGTAAGATAGTCGAAGAATTTTTGATAGTCAGTAGAATTAGGGGATAAGTAAACAGCACAGATATATTTAGTCAGGGAATGACAGGAAAGCCGAAGCCAGAGTGTGGAGAATTCAGAAGAATCAAGTTCAGGAACACGAGAGCAAGATAAGTCGTTGCGTATGTATAGACAACAGCCACCTTTGGCTTTGAAATGAGTATAGAGAAAGTAGGAGGATACAGAAAAGGGTTTGCTGTCGGTTGCCTCAGACAGCTGAGTCTCCGTCAGAAAAAGAAGGTGAGGTTTAGAGGAGGAGAGGTGGTGCTCAACAGAGCGAAAGTTAGATGAAAGGCCGCGAATGTTGCAGAAATGAAGAAGAAGAGAGTCAGACAGTGGTTCCAG
>NC_137043.1:26744299-26791799 GCF_032717465.1 Coenobita brevimanus | reverse complement strand
AGAAGGAACAAAATGAAGCATGCAAATGATCTTTCCTGCGTCTCTTTCGCGGTCCGTAGCGCAATTATTCATGCACGTCATAGCGACATTTTCATTCCACCCAAATTCGAATTCCATCTCCCAAAAGCCAGGGAACCAATGAGCGGCCGTGTTCACACCCGTTACGTCAATCAGCGCTGGCCACTCAGAAGGCGCCATCACCAGCCAGCCGCCAGACCTCATTATTTACTAAAAACATATCGACTGTTCTGCGAAGTGCCCCCTCAACCAGCTGGCAAACGAGAGAGAGAGAGAGAGACTGGAATGCCGGTAATTTTTCTCGCCAATGTGGGTTACGAAAATCTATAATCAATCTCTGGTAACTGGGACACATAAGCAGCAATAGACAATGCTACGGCTATGCATACTTTTTTACAGCAGTTCTTCGTGACTAGCATCGTATTCCAAGTGTTAAAATCTTGTTACAACTGAGCACTTAAGATGGAGAGATGGCAGCTTTAGGCCGAGTTAGAGTAAGAAGGGCACAGATTTAACCATAAAATCTTGTATCGTATGACTTTTTCACTATATTTTTGCTATTTTCAAAGATTTTATTCAGCCTAAGATAGATCAGATTTTTTTGGCACACACACACACACACACACACACACACACACACACACACACACACACACACACACAATCGCCAAAGATCAATCCAAGCATAATACGCCACAAGTTTCACCTCTGTACTTCACTTCATAATATTGCAATTCAAATAATAATAATAATAATAACAATAATACTAATACTAATAATACTACTACAACTACTACTAATAATAATATTCACCATCATCATCACCACCACCACCACCATCAGCCTCCTCCTCCTCCTCCTCCTCCTCCTCATCATCATCATCATCATCATCATTATCAACACCACCACAACCACCACCACCACCACCATTAGCCTCCTCCTCCACCTCCTCCTCCTCCTCTTCATCATCATCATCATCATCATCACCACCACCACCACCACCACCATCAGCCTCCTCCTCATCATCATCATTACCACCACCAGCACCACCACCACCACCATCAGCCTCCTCCTCCTCCTCCTCCTCCTCCTCATCATCATCATCATCACCACCACCACCACCACCACCACCATCAGCCTCCTCCTCATCATCATCATTACCACCACCACCACCATCAGCCTCCTCCTCCTCCTCATCATCATCATCATCATTCATCTCTCCAATCCACTGCAGGAAAATGCCTCTCTCGATCTTTCTCCACTCTGACCTATTGTTTGTTAGCCCGTGTCACTCCAGGTCGGGATATTTACGTACCTCTGTATCTTCACCTGACCCACCGCCGCCGCCCTCTCATGCTGGGTCATATTTCAAGTGGCTATGGACATTCCGTAACACCTCCTCCGAAGCGATTTATTTAGCCAATGGTATTTCAGTAATTTTATTACTGACAAAAACTATGTCGGTATTAAAACGATAAAACTAAATCGCTAAGGAAGAGGTGCAAAAAATCCTCTCTCTCTCTCTCTCTCTCTCTCTCTCTCTCTCTCTCTCTCTCTCTCTCTCTCTCTCTCAGGGTTGGGTAGCCGGCTGTGCACTAGATAGCATACTCAGTCCACAACTAGAAAAACTCAAGTTCCATTCAAGCATCGATAAGACTCCGGGACAAAGTATGTTTCCTCTTGTCCCAGTTCCTCCAACAGAACAAATGGGGACGTGTGTGTGTGTGTGTGTGTGTGTGTGTGTGTGTGTGTGTGTGTGTGTGTGTGTGTGTGTGTGTGTGTGTGTGTGTGTGTGTGTGTGTGTGTGTGTGTGTGTGTGTGTGTGTGAGAGAGAGAGAGAGAGAGAGAGAGAGATTATATTCCAAACAATAGGCGTTCTGCTCGCGTGTAAATATACTTTTTTTTTTTCGCTCGTATTGTGGGTCATATTTATATTCACGGTGCCACGCTCTCTCTCTCTCTCTCTCTCTCTCTCTCTCTCTCTCTCTCTCTCCAACTCCTACTATCGGGAAACACAAACAATTCTAAAGATCAGTTACCAATAAATCTTTTACAGCGGAGATCAATGGTATACAGTACTTCAGTAGAGGAAAATTCACTGGAAAGGTCATTCAAACTTACTATATCCGTACCCCATCATTATATATCTAGTTTGGGAATGTTCACTTTGCCGTCTGGTAAGTGGTAAACTGTTAATGACATCAAGAGACTACAGTTATTGGAGATGAGGTGGGTGTTGTATGCGCATATTTCTACCCCAAAGAGCTTAAGTCTAGAAAATTTAGCGTCATCTAAGATATACCGGTGCTGTTGACCCGAACTGCGGCTGGGTAAACCGTGTACAAGTGCCGACAAAAGTAACAGACATTTCCTTATCCAGTGTACAAAAACTGGATCATTTCTGGTTGATGACTCAAAGATTGCGGGTTGAGAAGTGACAGCACCTTCCTCTCACTTATCCTCGTCTAATATCATTCCCTCACTCTCCTACGTGTAATTCATCGGCCAGAAACGACCCAGGTGTTGTGTGCCTGGGTTTACTGTAGGCCGTGTCTCTCTTAGATTTTTTTTTTTCCCGCACCTACTTAACATGCTGTACTGTTCTGCCAACACAGTTATTTTCAAGTGGTCTACATCATATCTATTCATGTGGGTACCATTTGCATACCTTTCAAGACTGAACAATTTACATACCCTTTTCTTTGCGACATTTTACGGTTTTGTACCCACACTACCCTCTGGCCACCAAACAACATTGTTAGAAGTGGTTACCCCACATCACCGCCTCCACCAACATCATACCCTCTACACCAACCATGGAAAGCGAATCAGGATGGAATAAAGGACTGAAGTTGAGATAAGGCCTCAATAAAAACCAGTTTACTGTACAGTACCAATAATATGCCTAATCAGCTTTACATTATAATACACGGCACACTACTTTCGTTTGGCTATGACAAGATTTTTTTTTTTTATAAACAGTATGACTACAGCCGTAGCCTTTACCGATCAAAGTTGTTTCAAGATGCAATAATCAATTACTTACAGAAGCTTTAAATTAAATTCAGTGCGTAGTTAGCTTGGATTTTCATAAGAGAAGGATGGGATGCACGAGAGTCGTGTCACTGCAACAACGGCAAGAAAACTGATATAAATTAACCCCTGTAATAACGTTAATGTTTACGCTACTTGTTGAAACATAAGGACAGTTGTATGTGAGTGGTGTAAGGAAACACGAGCCACACACACACGTTTATTACTGACCGGTATCACACACTGGCTTCTTCAGAGAGTCTGACAAAAAATAAATAAATAAATAAATAAAATAAAGCTGTGCGAAAGCGGTCAGGAACAAATGTCTGTGATTTGTGTTTCCATACACCACCCACAGCCTTGTACCTCTTCTGACACTCCTACAAAACTATTCAGCGCAATGTAAATCAACAGTTGGGTCACACGATTCATCAAGTTACATACAGTAAAATCGTCTGGCGTCAGAAGAAATGGAATATTAGAGTTGTCACGACTATGAGAGAATTAATGACGCCAGAATGAACCTTAGATACTATTAACGCTTTCAAGCTTTTAAACATACTGTCAGGTTAATAAAACTGTCTGCCGTTAGCTGTAACACAGTGCCAGAACTGTCCCAACAGCGAGGGGGTTAATTGGGTACTTCATGACCCAGCTCTTACGATCCTGCCTTTGTGATAACACATCATAAATCGCTCGTAATCTTCATCCAATGATATTCTTCTTACACAATGCCAAGGTACCGCTGCGGGTGTTGATCCCCAGCCTTGGTTATCAGCACCCAGGCTCATATTTCATTTCTTATCTGGCAAATGCGGCTTCTGAGCGGCACCCTCGGCCACAGTTACTGAAGGAGGGTAGTGTGTATGGTGCCGACACAGTGAAAGGACTGACCCAGGATAATACGTCTAAGCTGATCAGCAAACCTGTAATGTAAGTGGAAAACTCTCTAGGCTTACGGTTATATCAAGTATACTGGTATAATAACTTTATTCATATTCAGTGAAAGGCCACCTCAGTTAATTTAAAGAGAATGGTGACGTCAATACCATTTTAAAGTGGCACAAGGCAGCAAATAATTTTTTCCCAGCCCGACGTAAAATTGTACGGCACTTTATGTTAGATGTCGACTTCCATTAAGGCAACAGTCCGTACGAAAAATTCGCCTTTTTGAAACAAACAAAATGGAAAATATTAAAAACTTATGATTTCTTACCATAAAATATAAAACGTTGGGTCTGGATAGTACTTGGATGGGTGACCGCCAGGGAACACCAGATGCTGTTGGCATTCTCCCTATGTGTCAAGTGGGGTTGGTGGAGGATTAGTCCCCCTCCCTGTAAAACAATTAACTCTAAGCCCTTGGCCACCCCGTTTGGGATACATGGCGTCTGGCAATGAATGAATGAATGAAATATAAAACCGAACACATGCATCTGTGCTGTTTACTTATCCCCTAATTCTACTGACTATCAAAAATTCTTCGACTATCTTACTTCTACGATGGAACACATTCTATCCATTTCTCCTTTCTCTGAAATCTCCATTCTTGGAGATTTCAATGTTCACCACCATCTTTGGCTCTACTGTCCTTTCACGGATCCACCTAGTGAACAAGCCTACATCTTTTCTATCCTTAATGACCTAGAGCAGCTTGTACAGCACCCTACCCATATCCCTGACCGCCTTGGAGAGAGCTCCAACATACTTGACTTCTTCCTCACAACTAATCCTTCTGCTTACTCTGTTAATCTTTTCTCTCCGTTGGGCTCCTCTGATCACAACCTTATTACCTTAACCTGTCCTATCACTCCGGTATGGCCTGTGGACCCTCCAGGGAAACGTCGTCTGTGGCATTTTGGAGCTGCGGACTGGGAGGCCCTCAGGCAGTACTTCTTTGATTTTCCCTGGAATGATTATTGCTTCCATGGCCGTGAGCCATCTGAGTGTGCCTTGTGCATTACGGAGGTTATTCTCTTGGGCATGGAAGCATACATTCCTTTCTCATATCCTTTGACTAACGTAAGCAAGCCTTGGTTTAATCACGCTTGTTCTAATGCTGTCCGCAACAAGGAGAGGGCCTACAAAAGGTACCGGAGCCAACCCACCCCTGAATCACATCATCTTTACGTTTCTGCCCGGAATCGTGCTAAATCTGTTCTTCGCTCTACTAAAAATAATTTCATCCATACTAAATGCTCTCAACTCTCCAACTCGAATTCTTCCCGCTCCTTCTGGCACCTTGCCAAAACTCTTTCTAACAACTTTACCTCATCATCCTTCCCTCCTCTTTTCTACTCTGATGGTTCTGTAGCTATTTCTTCTACTGATAAAGCAGATCTCTTCGCACAGACTTTCTCCTCAAATTCCACCTTAGACGATTCCGGTGCTGTTCCTCCATCACTTCCCCCCTCTGACTTCCTCATGGCTGACATTAAAATTTCTTCAGTTGATGTATTTTCTGCCATCACTGGCCTCAGTACTAACAAGGCACATGGGCCTGATGGGGTCCCTCCTGTTGTTCTCAAGAACTGTGCTTCTGTGCTTACACCCTGCCTAGGCAAACTCTTTTGCCTTTGTTTGTCAACTTGTACCTTTCCTTCTTGCTGGAAGTTTGCTCTCATTCAGCCAGTCCCAAAGAAGGGTGACCATTCCCAACCCTCCAACTATCGCCCAATTGCTTTAACGTCCTGTATTTCAAAAGTTTTCGAGTCAATTCTCAATAGAAAAATTTTAAGGCATCTTTCCTATCACAACCTTCTTTCCGATCGTCAGTGTGGGTTCCGTCAGGGACGCTCCACTGGCGATCTTCTCACCTACCTTTCAGACTCCCGGTCATCCTCCTTTCGGGACTTTGGCGAAAGCTTTGCCATTGCACTTGACATCTCAAAGGCTTTCGATCGAGTCTGGCATAAATCTTTAATTTCCAAACTGCCCTCCTACGGTTTCTATCCTTCTATCTGTGCCTTCATTGCTAGCTTCCTTTCTGGTCGTTCTATAGCCGCTGTTGTAGACGGCCATCGTTCTTCTCCTAGATCTATCAACAGTGGTGTTCCTCAGGGCTCTGTCCTATCACCAACTCTCTTCCTTTTATTCATCAATGATCTTCTAAGCTGTAAATCTAACCCTATCCACTCATATGCTGATGACTCCACCCTTCACCTTTCCATTCGGTTCCCGCAACGCCCATCTCAACAGTTACTTCAAGAAACAAGGGATGAGGCTATGGCACACCTAATGTCTGACTTGGCTCATATCTCTGACTGGGGTAAAAATAATATGGTTGTCTTTAATGCATCTAAGACTCAGTTCTTACACCTATCAACCCGACAAAATCTTCCACAGGTATACCCATTAATGTTTAATAATATTCAGCTTAATCCTGCATCATCCTTGAACATGCCTGGGGTTTCATTTACTCGGGACTTATCTTGGAAAGATCATATTACATCTCTTGTAAAATCTGCTTCTAAGAGATTGGGTGTGCTAAGCCGACTCCGCTCTTTCTTTACCCCTGCACAATTGTTGACTCTATACAGGGGTTTTATCCGCCCCTGTGTGGAGTACAACTTTCATGTGTGGGGAGGCTCCCCACATACAGCTCTTCTCAATAGGGTGGAGTCAAAGGCTTTTCGTCTCATTAACTCTCCTCCTCTTACTGACTCCCTTCAACCTCTGTCTCTTCGCCGCACTGTTGCATCTTTGTCTCTTTTCTATCGCTACTTTAATGGTCACTGCTCCTCTGAACTGTCTGCTTGCATTCCTCCACCTCTACGACGGGCGCGTAGCACCCGTCTGGCAGCAAACCCTCATCCCTTTTCTGTCCAACTCTCTAATGCAAGAGTTAACCGTTACTCCCAGTCTTTCATTTATCCAACAGGTCAGCTCTGGAACTGTCTCCCTCTGTCTGTATTTCCTGCTGCCTATGATCTCCAGTCTTTCAAACGCAGTGTGTCCAGGCATCTCAAAATGATCGGATCTTGAATTTGGCTCTCTATTGTATTTTGTTTTTCTCTTGGAGGGAACTGTTACTACGGGCTCAGGCCTTTGGTTCCTTCTTCCTCGAAAAAAAAAAAATAATAATAATAATAATGAAATTTGTTAACCAGTCAAAATACGGAATGTGGTCAAAATAAACTCAATTAAGACATAATTGAGAGTAATGTCATGCAAAGAGTATAATTCACAAAATATCCAAATCATGCACCATTACCGACAACTATTGATGACACCAATATTTCCTTTAGTATGAAATTCAGTTCACAATATATAAGTACTGAACACATATACAAAATAAAATAGAAAGCACTCAGAATGCGCATGCCAAGGCCAACGCCAATAAAATTTATCAATCCAGAGAGGTAATTTTCGGTAATGCGCCCTATACCGTTGCGCGAGATTCAGCCTGTGTGTGTGTGTGTGTGTGTGTGTGTGTGTGTGTGTGTGTGTGTGTGTGTGTGTGTGTGTGTGTGTGTGTGTGTGTGTGTGTGTGTGTGTGAACTCCTTGGCTATTTGATGGATCATGGATTTGAATGAAAATTCCCAGATGAGCTCGCAAAGTAACTGGGAAGGTCTTCCACTATAAGGTACTAATTTTTCCAACCATGATTTTTAGGAAGGTCAGCCAGCTCACCAAATAAAAAAAAAAAAATCCCAGAAATAGAGAAAGGAGGGCAGATATGGACTTGATGGTATATAGGATTTTAAAAAAAACACACACACTGGCAAGCGAAAATGATGTATTTCCAAACAGTTTCGGCGACAGCTGTCGCCCTCTTCAGTGGATCTACACACCATGAGTGGTACATACAATTACTGAGAAGCTGTTTATATGCAGGGTAACCACACCTGTCTTTTTCCAACCGCACTGGATACGACCTCATCTGATGCTCCCTCTACATTGCCCACGACCTGAGTGAGGTAGGCTACTGACTGCAAGGGGCTGCAGGAACCTGGCCACTAATCCTATCATTACTGGATCTAATTTAAACATTTCTTCACTATGGCTGAAATTATTATATCCCTTTACACATACAGGCTCTACTATCCTACGTTTCTTATAATTACTACACTTGTAGAAAATGTTTTGCCAGAATTCCAGTCGATTCTATGGTCGTTTTCTGAAGAGTGAACATACACAACGTTACTGTTGCCCATCTTACAAGCATACTTGTGTTCCTTAATGCGAGTGTCCAAATCTCTTCCAGTTTCACCAATTCAACTAAGTCACAGACTCTTAATGGAATTTTGTACACCTCTGCAGTTTCGTTACTGACGGGTTTATTCTTACTTACAGTGACCTTAAAGTGGAAGTTTGTCTAACTGCAATGTTTACATCCAAGTCATGACAGACTTCACCAGGCTAAGATTCGACACATATGGTACTGTGATGTATGGCTTACTTTGTTGACTATGTGATGTCGATCTAGGTACATAAATGGCTTTTCTTGCTTTGAAATATGCTTGCCTTATAATCCAATGGGGATATTTTAGATCTAAATTTATTTTCCATACCTTAGGGTTTTCCGTATTCAAATGCTGGGGAGTACTAATTCTGAGTGCCCTAAGAAACATGGAAGAAATAACTGACATTTCAGCAGCTTCTCAGTAATTGTATGTACCACTCTTGGTCTGTAGATCCACTGGAAAGGGCGACAGCTGTTACCGAAACTGTTTGGAAATACATCTTTTTGGTCTGCCAGTGGGGGTTTTTTGTATCCTATTTCATGTTCACGATACTGTGACTCTTCAGCCGTTTGACAGTACATGTTGTACAATGGACTCTCATCCATAAGTGCATACTTGACGAGAGTGCCCCACAAATGATTCTAGGGGAGGAGGGGGGCTCAGCCCCTTCTCATCAATAAAAACGATCAGAAATAGGGGAAAGTGAGCAGATGGATTTCTACGAAATCGGTAAACATACCACAGGACTGGGTATGAAGTGTCTAAGTTGTCTCTAAATGCACAGACAGCACATGCACATATTCTTTACTTATTCCTGCATCCGGATCCGTATCCACCCCAAAATCTAACCAAACGAATACGTTTACGGTGTCACACGATCATCTAATTCTACGGTCGTAACCTGCCATGTTAAACACTCGCATACAGAAAGCGATTAAATATGCCCACACCACTAAAACTTATGATTTAATCCTATATCCGGATCCAGATCCACCTCAGTATATTTAATCAGCTCTTCCTTGACCCACTGCCCACCTATCACCACATTTCACTGAAGTCCGATAACGACTTTTGATAACCTGTACAGAAACAGACACTGGGTAGACATAACCTCCTCCAACCTCGTTGACGAAGGAAATCAGTGAAAAAAAAAAAAAAAAACTTCTCCCAGCATCATCCTAAACTACAGCCACAAGGTTTATTATGGGCAAAGGGGAAGTGGGGCAGGCAGGACGTGGAACCTCCCGCGAAATGTCACCGTGTCGAGTGTTACCACGAATAAGCCTGACTTTTGCTGGGATCAATAGTGTTGTGGAAACTCGGTAAGCCCATACCCTTGGACAATTTAATAGAGAATATAAGAATCTTACGGGAATGGCTATCAAATCAACAAATCAAAGCCAAGGAAAGTATACAGAAAAAAATATATGAATGGTAAAATTACACTAGTTATTGCTGAGGCGCTTTCTCAGATTAATAACCGAAGAAAATGATGATAACCTAGGGCTACTATTTTAAACATAATCACTTGCCAATCTATCTATTTATCTATTGCCTGACGTCTTTATCCCGTAAGAGGTGGCCACAGACAAATCGCCTCCAATATGCCCCGTGTTCTAGCATTTGGGTACCCTCTGGGCCTCCTTCCAGCTCATATTCCCCTCATATATCTCTCCACTCCGTCTTTTGTTCCCCGCTCCGCCTCTCTACCTCCACCACACTCACATACAGTACACTCTCCTAGTCAATCTCTCACTCTCCATCTTCACGGCCTGCTATGTCATCATATTATTTATCCAACTGCTGAACACTTTACGTCCTCTAGGTCAATATGATAATTTCTGCACACGTTCAACTGACCACCCTTACATTTTGGGGTAACATTCTTACCAGACTTTTTTATTTGCTGTCTTTCACTTCACCCATTCTTGACAAGTCTCATTAGCTGCCACTCATTCAGGCGTACGTACTCTTGTGTGAACTTGTTTACTACTGCTCTCTCCCAACAGAGTAACCGGTATTTACTCAGTGTCTGCCTCTCTGTATCTGTTTGCCATAAGCTAACAATATCTGCTCTAGTGTTAGGGCTCGTACTGAATGATCAATAAAGAAGCAAAAAACAAAAACCAAGTGTAACAGCAAATAAGGGGTGGATATCGGCAAAGATATGTCATTTTCTACGGCATGACTCAGGAGGCTAGTCCCAGCTCATTCCCCTTTCCCATCACGTCGAAGTTACGAGACAGCTTACATCAAAAGTGGCAGGCGGTGTGGTCATACATGGAGCCCAGCGCTGAACACTAACTTATATTCCATATACTGTACATATCACAGTACTTTTTTTTTTTTTTTTGCGAGAGCATTTCTAAGAGACCCTGTTCGCCACTCACTTCCCAAAGGTTTCGGAGGCGAGGGATTTCACTCCCCCGACTTTAGCGAAGCCCCATCTTACAATTTTGATGGTCCCGTAACTATCTAGTACTTTGTACTTAAATAGAACTGATCGAGTTCACCTACAGTAGCTAGGCTTAGATCTAGACGTCACCCAGCCCTCTCCAGGTACCAGCGTAGATTTCAGTTGAGATGAATAACAGATAACACGTGACCCGCTTCTAGAATGGGCTCACACAGTATAACGCACTTAGTAAATCACTGCACAGCACATGCCACACTAACACTCACACTTCAACGATGTAGGGAACCTGTGGGACGACCTCACTGGGGCAGTTGCTTGCCTGCTGTCGATGGGTCTACTTGCCCACGTAGACTGGGGTTGGGCGACAATTCGTATTTATTTCATCAGTATGCAGGGCCCAATGTTAGCATGCTAGCATAACACTGCCAGACAAAGGACGCACTTTGGTATTTCCCTATGATTTCATCATACGATTTTATTGAGGACATGGAAACCCGCAACACGTAACGAATTAATAATTCTGGCAGCCTCGTATACACTGACTGCCCTCAATACCCATGTAGGTCATCGACTTGACTCAGGCATTTGGTTCATATGCCACTTACCAATGTTCAGGTTATTATTATATTATTATTATTATTATTATTATTATTATATTCATTACTTTACTTTTTACTCTAACTTGGCCTAAAATTGCATCTCTCCATCTTGAACGCAGAGTTGGAACAATACTGTAGAACACTAGAATATGATGATAGTCACCAAGAAGTGCCACGGCAAAGATTCTGAGTCGTAACAATGTCTTTTAAGCTACAGAAGGACGAAACTGGAGAGTGAG
This sequence comes from Coenobita brevimanus, assembly GCF_032717465.1. Taxonomy (NCBI): domain Eukaryota; kingdom Metazoa; phylum Arthropoda; class Malacostraca; order Decapoda; family Coenobitidae; genus Coenobita; species Coenobita brevimanus. The sequence goes on along the minus strand of NC_137043.1, from coordinate 26,780,307 downwards.
AGAGAGAAAAAGTCATCGGGTTGAAGCGGTTAGCCTCTTCACACCGATGTCTTTATATTATTTTACTCCAATAACTACAAAAAGATATAATTCAGCCCTGTGGAGGCCCAGTAGTGTAGATTTATGACAGGAAAGAGTTATGGTAGTTAGTCATGGTCGTGCAATGGTAGTGATGATTGCGAAGGAGACGAGTGTACATAATGGTATCGATGTACATAAAGGTGGTAATGTACGTAATGGTAGCAGTGTACGTAATGATAGCAGTGTACGTAATGGTAGCAATGTACATAATGGTAGCAATGTACATAATGGTAGCAGTGTACAGAATGGTATCAATGTACATAATGGTGGTAGTGTACGTAATGGTAGCAGTGTACATAATGGTAAAAGTGTACATAATGGTAGCAGTGTGCACAATGGTAGCAGTGTACGCAATGGTAGCAGTGTACAGCATGGTAGCAGTGTACGTAATGGCAGCAGTGTACAGAAAGGTATCAATGTACATAATGGTAGCGTGTACATAATGGTAGTGTACATAATGGTAGCAGCGTCCATAATGGCAGCAATGTACATAATGGTGGCAGTGTACAGAAAGGTATCAATGTACATAATGGTAGCTGTGTACATAATGGTAGTGTACATAATGGTAGCAGCGTATATAATGGTAGCGGTGTACAGAATGGTAGCAGTGTACAGAATGGTATCAATGTACATAATGGTACGAGTGTATATAATGGTGAAGTACAACAGGAGACCTATTCTGACTGGTATTTCAGTATGTTAGTGGTCTTCTCACCTGGCGATCTTCTCACCTACCTTTCAGACTCCTGGTCATCCTCCTTTCGGGACTTTGGCGAAAGCTTTGCCATTGCACTTGACATCTCCTCAAAGGCTTTCGATCGAGTCTGGCATAAATCTTTAATTTCCAAACTGCCCTCCTACGGTTTCTATCCTTCTATCTGTGCCTTCATCGCTAGCTTCCTTTCTGGTCGTTCTATAGCTGCTGTCGTAGACGGCCATCGTTCTTCTCCTAGATCTATCAACAGTGGTGTTCCTCAGGGCTCTGTCCTATCACCAACTCTCTTCCTTTTATTCATCAATGATCTTCTAAGCTGTACATCTAACCCTATCCACTCATACGCTGATGACTCCACCCTTCACCTTTCCATTCGGTTCCCGCAACGCCCATCTCAACAGTTACTTCAAGAAACAAGGGATGAGGCTATGGCACACCTAATGTCTGACTTGGCTCATATCTCTGACTGGGGTAAAAATAATATGGTTGTCTTTAATGCATCTAAGACTCAGTTCTTACACCTATCAACCCGACAAAATCTTCCACAGGTATACCCACTAATGTTTAATAATATTCCGATTAATCCTGCATCATCCTTGAACGTGCTTGGGGTTTCATTTACTCGGGACTTATCTTGGAAAGATCATATTACATCTCTTGTAAAATCTGCTTCTAAGAGATTGGGTGTGCTAAGCCGACTCCGCTCTTTCTTTACCCCTGCACAATTGTTGACTCTATACAGGGGTTTTATCCGCCCCTGTGTGGAGTACAACTCTCATGTGTGGGGAGGCTCCCCACATACAGTTCTTCTCAATAGGGTGGAGTCAAAGGCTTTTCGTCTCATTAACTCTCCTCCTCTTACTGACTCCCTTCAACCTCTGTCTCTTCGCCGCACTGTTGCATCTTTATCTCTTTTCTATCGCTACTTTAATGGTCACTGCTCCTCTGAACTGTCTGCTTGCATTCCTCCACCTCTACGACGGGCGCGTAGCACCCGTCTGGCAGCAAACTCTCATCCCTTTTCTGTCCAACTCTCTAATGCAAGAGTTAACCGTTACTCCCAGTCTTTCATTTATGCAACAGGTCAGCTCTGGAACTGTCTCCCTCTGTCTGTATTTCCTTCTGCCTATGATCTCCAGTCTTTCAAACGTAGTGTGTCCAGGCATCTCAAAATGATCGGATCTTGAATTTGGCTCTCTATTGTATTTTGTTTTTCTTTTGGAGGGAACTGTTACTGTGGGCTCATGGCCTTTGGTTCCTTCTTCCTAGCATAAAAAAAAAAAAAAAAATTATGACGAAGGAAAACTGGATGTATGAACCTACAATACCAGTTCCGTTATCTGTGGAGTAGTACCAGTGGTAGTAGTAGCAGTAGTAGTAGTAAAAATGGTGCATCAGTTGTAGTAGTAGTCATGCCAGTAGTAGTAAAATGGTTGCAAAAATCATAGTATGACAAGTTATGGTAGCAGCAGCATACAAACAGAATGGATCATGATAGCAATACTGGATTATTATGGTAGTGGTAGAATAAAGGTAATGGTAGTTGTATGGTAGTGCTACAGCAGTGGTAGGTTTAAGTCTTGGTAGGAGCATAACAACTGTATTGGTGTGTTGTCATGGCAGCGGTATGGTAATAGTGGTGGCGGGTGAGGTTCGCGGTATGCCAGGTACTACTCGTATATCGACTGCGACACCCCCACCTTGACCCTATTTATGGTAGCCCCTCACGCCATCACCACACACACACACACACACACACACACACACACACACACACAATGGTTATCACTACCCCTAACACATTTCATCAAGTACAATAATCATCACCATCTCCTGCGAAAGTCAACAACACCAGACTCAAGCCGAAATTTTGCGTAAGGATGCATTTTTCCTCAGTTCATGTGATTCAGAACTGCATTTTCAGCGACGTTAAAGGAGCATAATAGATAACAAATCGGACAAGAGCAAGCATTGTTGCATTATTTATCGAGTTAGAGGCAAAAATGTTGAAACTGCCGCTATTCCGCAATGGTAAAAAAAAAAAAGAAAAAAAAAAAATCCTGGATCCGGATGATGATCCGGATCACCACCAAAATCTAATGGATTGTTCCTTGGGCCATACCCTAAAAAAAAAAAAAAAAAAAAAAAAAAAAAAAAAAAAATCATAACTTTTTCTGTACGGTAATCTTGCTAACAAGCAAGCAGACACACAGACAAACAAACCAACGCCGACAAAAACATCACCTTATTGGCGGAGGTGAAAATGAACAATTTGTTAACTGGAAAACGTGAACGTACCGAACCACAGTTTACGTTCTTGTCGAATGTCTGGCATTACAGAAACATTTTTTAATTACTGTATCATGGTTATTATTATTACTACCATCATCACATCGTCATCATGAGCAGTTTCATCATTATTACTATTGATATTATTGTTATTATAATTATTATTATTATTATTTACATACAGGTAATTACAATTCAGTACGTTTCAAAGGGAGAAAGGAACAGGCATTAAAAGAAAGTGGATTTACTATGTGCTTCTTGAGATTACAGACGTGCTTTACCTAAGGCTGACTGCCATATACAATACGAGCACGTTATCTAATCAACAGGTAGCAGGTAGCTGGGATATGCAAACTTTAAATGTTGTTACTGCACATTATTACATAATAATCTGACTACGTCTCATGGAAACAGCTAACTGGTAAAAGTACGGCGTTACTTCAGTTTTATTTTTAGATCCAAACTGCTCAGACTATATATATATATATATATATATATATATATATATATATATATAATATATATATATATATATATATATATATATAATATATATATATAACACTTACAAGCACTTCTCACCCTACATACAATCTCTACCAGACAGCCTAAGCCACTTGGTAGAGATACATTGGCTGTATCATCCCGACTTAGGTCGGGATAGACCGGTCCTGCAGTGGATACTCTAACGGCTGATGATGATATATATATATATATATATATATATATATATATATATATATATATATATATATATATATACCGGTATATGAAAGGAGGGAACGTCGAAGGCGGAGGAGAAAACGATGTGAATAAGTGAAATATGAAAGCGAAAAAAAAAAAATCGACGAAAGACAGAAATGGATGGATTAAGTATAAATGTAGGCGCACATGGGAACCTTAGAACCCTTTATTAATTAATCTGGCAATCGATGAAATAGTTTCTATCCCACCGGCATTAAGAAACGTTGTGTACTGTATATTGTAGGTTAGGCCTGTGAGGTGAAGACAGAAATGAAGAGTTAATGGATGTGACGACCGTTTCACGGGACACTGCTGGTAGTTCTGCTTTTTCGCCTCGCCTGTCCGTTCCAACTGGGTTAGGATGATGATGATGATAATTGTGACGACGATATAGTATTGTGTGGCCTATACCAGTGGCAGCTTTAGAGGTGGGCGAATCACGCAACTGCTCAGGGCCTCCTCACAAAGTGGGCCCCAAAATTGGCTAATATCATCAGATTAATGAAATATTCTTTAATACGTATGATTTCAGTTTTTATTCTTTCGCTTAACATCAGAGCTAGGTAAAAATATTTTAGAACTTGGACTGTTCTGAAGTAAAGCTACTGATATTTTAATGTCAAGATATCAATATCACAAGTTTGTGCTGGAGGGTCCCAAGTGACTCCTGTCCGGCCCCATGAAGTGTAAAGCCATTACTGCGACGACTGCACAAACTGACTAGTTACTCCTTCAACCTAAGCTTTCTTTCTTCCGTCGTTGGAAGAAAACGGAAGAGTTTACAGCTGATTATACCAAACCTAGAATTTCACTACAGTCCTCGCAAAAACATTTCTAGCCATACTTATTCCCTTTGATTTTCAAAACTCACCTAAGAAGGTGAATCGGAGATGAAAACGTAACTTTCCAGAATTTTCTGATTGACCAAGTATGTCGTTCTTACTTTTCTACCCTCTAAGAGTAAACACAAAAGGGAGAGAAGGGTCGTACGCAAAGGAGGGAGGACCAAGGAAGGAGAGCAGTAGGAAGGGGTCGATCGCCCTCAGACGGCTTACATAACAGCAGTCGGGCACCACAAACATTTCTTTAAGTAGATATTCACTGCTAATACTTCTATCATAGTCACAATGAGAAGGAAGACAATCAGAAATATCTGTGACCAGACTGATACCCTATTATGAAAATCTGGTTTATTTTGGAACGGTTTAAGTAACTAATCACGTGGAAAGATAATCACAGTGTATCATAATCCTGTATCCAGCTATGAAGGCGTAAGGTAGTTTCGAAAAGCGGCTCACACTTTCCCTCTCCCACATCCTAATTTTCAATGATGTGCCTAGCTAAATTCCAGGAAGACCTAATTTTCTTAAACAGCTGTTGTTGGAAATTAGTTTTGAACGTTAATATTATATCAGTCTACCAGTCCCACATTTCAGGTCTTCCACAACAAAACTCAGGTGTAACTAACTGCGCCTAAGTAATACTACACCCCTTTTACTTTACCTCACCTAAAATTGCCATCTCTCTACTTAAAATGTTGAGTTGTAAGAATACAGTAACACTACACTATGATGCTAGTCACGGAGCAGTGCTGTGGAAAGGATGTTGAGCTGTAGCACTGTCTTTTCCCGCCACTGTGCTATATGCAATAAGCTGCAAAAGGATGAAAATCTGGACCAAGTTAGAGCAAAAAGGGTCTAGATATACCATATATCCTTTGTGCCATTTAATTTGAGTTAATAGTGACAGATTTTGCCTTCGGATCATTATTGCCGCGGAACCACTGTCTCTGTATGACCTTACTATCTTATATTCTTTTATTGATAGACTTCATTCCTCCACGCTTTCGACGAGTATTTATTTCTTAAGCTATGCAATCTACAGTCAACCAAAATTCCTTAACAGTCTCATTCCACTGCTCTCACTCCTAACTTTCCACCTACGCTAAGAAAGAAAGAAAAAAATAAGAAAAAGTGACAACCAACTACATATGTTACCTTCAAATATTACGTGCAGTGAAGCTGAGATGAACTGAGACTCGAGTGCAGAGTGGAGGGCCAACCTCAGTGGATGCTGCAAAGGACAAGGGTAGAGTTACAATACATTACAAGGTTAAAACATTACCCAGGGCATTGAGTGCGTGATAAATAATTTGACAGATACAGATAGATATACAGATAATACAGAGAGAGAGAGAGAGAGAGAGAGAGACAGAGACAGACAGACAGACAGACAGACTTGTTTACCACCACATATTTATCTGTAAACAGAGCGTGTATGTCTAGCCTCTCGCAGCATCCAGGTAAATCACCTGGGTTACCTTTAAAAACTGCACCTCCACAGACTTTAACCCCACTCAGCAAATCATCATCATCATCGTCATCATCATCACCACCACCACAACCACCATCATCATCATCATACGCTCAGAATGGCTGATATTGTGAAGTCTTTTTCATATAGCACCCAAAACAAATATATCTAATTTTTTCTTATTTACTAAAAAAACTGAGTAAAAGATTAAAAACATTCGCGTGGGCGAATGAGGAGCAGTCAGTTATAAAGAGAGGGAAACAAAAATGTCTGTCTCGTGGAGGATATTACAGTTACCGGTACTGCTAGGCAATGGTCACACACACACACACACACAAAATAAGCCAAACTACATGCAAATAACGTTCTTCTAATAATCTAAATGTGGTTGTGGGAAGGACACCAAACATTCACAACAAACTCAGGTATGAACAAATAACGATGCTAAAGAGGGTGACGGGGGGAGGGGGGAAGGGACACCATTAGCCGTATTCTCTTCGGGTAAGGAAGCTCCCTAGCACCTATTCCTTAGCAATTTATTTTCGGATATGGCTTATTAATATCCTTTTGTACGTTATTTACGCAGAGCATGGCAATGTTTGAAGGATTTACGGAATATGGCAGTAAGGTGTAATGAGCAAAATAAATCGGTTTGAATACAGACTTAAGAAACAAATCAAACTACTGTATAATCGTCTAACTGTCTTCGGGTAAGCAGAAATGGGTGTGGTTTGTGAGGACACTAAAAATGCCACGCAGACTAAATTTCCCGTAAAACCGCGATAGGAAGGCGACAGGGTGAAGGGCAGTGATGACGAATGCCTCAGTGGTGTACAGTCTGGGGAGAAAGTTCGCCTAATACCTCACCTCTTCCGTTGTTACTATACTCTGCTCGCTAATACTAATAAACTGAAAGAGGCTCCCTATTCATCTCTGCCCACTGATGATTCTCTTTGATATGATGCGTCAGGGAGGAAAGTGAGGGACACGGCCTAGTAGACGTGGTGGAAGTATAGGCGAACTTTTGCTGACTATACCAAGGCGTCGCCAGGATGGGCCAGGACAGGGGATGTGACGCACTGGGTAGGGTATGATGACGACACTGACACTAGCTTCTTGGGGGGTATTTCTCTTTAGGTAATTTGGGGAATGGCGATCGTCAATGTTCTTACTAACCTTACCATCCACCGTAATTATCCTACAGTCGTACCTGATTCCTGTGGCATGTGGGAAGGGTTCACAAGTCAGATAAAGTCAGAAACGGTAAAAGTGCATAACTGGGAAGCACTTGACACGGCTCGGGGTCAATTAGGCAACAAGAGGGCACGCAATAAAATCAAGCAACCTTAAAACGGAAATCCACTTATTAACGAAAGCTCGTATGTGATGAGTATAAAGGAAAGAAATGGGGTAAAAAGGATTGCTTCAAGCCTAACTGTCTGCGTAGAAGTGTAATTATCTGCTAACCTTAAAAAAAGCAACTATCCCCTCCAGTTGAAGGACATCATATTTTATTTTGATTATTTATCAAACTTATGAGAGACAACAATGTGTGAGTAAGCAATATCCGATAACTGCGTGGAGTGATAACTAAAAATATGGATAATCAGCTAGCTACGTAGCTAGACAAACATATATAGATAGATAGATAGATAGACAGATATACACGTACATATGAATACACCGGTAGCCTAGAGAGAGAGAGAGAGAGAGAGAGAGAGAGAGAGAGAGAGCGTTCTCCGTCTGTGTATGAATTAGCGCCCTGTTCCGTCATTCACCTCGCCAGCCAACAAAACAAACAGACGTTATGTAGAGACCGCCTGGTTCGCTAGCATTATACACGAACTGCTTGTCTGTCAGTGAACTTAGGCTGAAATATTTATCCCAACAAAACATAAAATTTGTGGATGGCTCTTCTTATGGGGGGAGGGGGAGCAGGGAATATCCGGTAACTGAAAAAAAAGATTAGTAGTGAGGTAGTCGTAGGATTGACTCTAGGTGACAGGCGGTGTAAGTCGCCTAAGTGTGGATGTTTGTGCCTGGGTAGAGTCAGGATTCCCGGGGCTTGAATGACGAGTGAATGAGAGTGAGGCCCAAAATATAAGGCAAAGGTTTGGTTAGTTTCTCCTTTTATCAGGGTTTCTCTCATGCTCAGGACCCATCCAAGGTAGGAGGAAAGATTTTGTATTTGCTGTTGTTGTTCTAGCTGATGATGATGATGATGATGATGATGATGGACGCGTGACCCCTTTACTGAGTAGAGAGGACAGTTTATAATTCTGTGCACACTTTCCTACTCCTCTTTCTGGCTCCTCCTACCCCTTACTACAGTAGGATACGGTTATGGTAATGGAGAATGGAGTGAGACTGATACAAAATGAGAGAGAGAGAGAGAGAGAGAGAGAGAGAGAGAGAGAGAGAGAGAGATGAAGGAAGCTGGAAAGATGTGGAAGAAAGTGTTGCGAAGAATACTGGAAAAATCTGGCAACATAAGAGGTGAATCAAACTTAGAGAGAGAGAGAGAAGTGGGAATGAGATGGAACATAGCCTATGTGGGGAGGTGGAAAGAAGAGGAAAGAATCGTAGTATGTTGCTAGTAACGGAGAAACGGGAAATTGGATGAGGCATAGAAAAAAAGAGAGACCTCAACAAACGCGGAGAGAAGAGTAATGGGTGAAATGAAGGGAGGTAGTGAAAATTAAAGCAAGGTGGAGAGTGGTGGACAAAGGACAGAAGAGATAGAGGGGGTGGAGTAAGCAGGGAGGTGGAGATGCGAAATGGAGTAAAGTGGAGAAAAGATGAGGGAGATGATGAAAGGTGGAGTGAAACAGAGTGAGGTAGTAGAGAATCATGCCGTAAAGAGGGTCAAGATGGAGGAAGGTGCATTAAGGGAAGAGATGGAGTAAGGGGAGGAATGGAGGAAAGCGAGAGCTGTGAGGGAAAGGAAGGATGAAAGTGGATTATGGTGGAGTAATGAAGAGAATGTGGAGGAAGGTGAGGGTGAAGGAAGATAGTGTCCCTGGAGTGTGGAGGAGAAAGCAGGGATGTAAAGGAATGTGAAGATGGAAAGATGGAGTGTGGTGAAACAGGAAGGATGGGGACAGTGACGATATTATTGAGGATTATGGTACTAATGATAGTGAGGGAAAGTGTGGTACAGGAAGAGAGGGAAGGAGGGTGAGGTAGGAGGAGTGAGGAGAGTGGAGGGAGAGGGAGGTGAAGGTGAGGGTGAGGTAGGAGGAGTGAGGAGAGTGGAGAGAGAGGGAGGTGAAGGCGAGGGTGAGGGAGGGGGTGTGAGGAGAGTGGAAGGAAAGGGAGGTGAAGGCGAGGGTGAGGGAGGGGGAGTGAGGAGAGTGGAGGAAGAGGGAGGTGAACTCGAGGGTGAGGGAGGGGGTGTGAGGAGAGTGGAAGGAGAGGGAGGTGAAGGTGAGGGTGAGGGTGAGGGAGGGAAGGAATGATGACATCACCACGTGTGTCTGTCTGCCTGGTACACCGGGTACAACACCTACTTAAACAACAGTCTACTGTGTGTGTGTGTGTGTGTGTGTGTGTGTGTGTGTGTGTGTGTGTGTGTGTGTGTGTGTGTGTGTGTGTGTGTGTGTGTGTGTGTGTGTGTGAATATATGCACATTATACGCATATGTTTATGCAGTGAGGACATTGTGTACATATGTGTGTGGGGAGGCTGTGTGTGTGTGTGTGTGTGTGTGTGTGTGTGTGTGTGTGTGTGTGTGTGTGTGTGTGTGTGTGTGTGTGTGTGTGTGTGTGTGTGTGTGTGTGTGTGTGTGTGTGCGCCCGTGTATGTGCGTCTGTGCGCGCGTGTGTCTGTCTGTCTGTCTGTCTGCCTATCTATCCATCTCGGTCAGTCTGTGTCTGTCTGCCTTTCTGTGCGGCCGACGGATGTTCGTGTACGTGAATATGAGCATGAGGAATCTCTCTCTCTCTCTCTCTCTCTCTCTCTCTCTCTCTCTCTGAATGCATGTGTGTGTGTGTGTGTGTGTGTGTGTGTGTGTGTGTGTGTGTGTGTGTGTGTGTTATTTAATTATTTCTATTTTCCCTTTTTTCACGGGACTGAACCAGGCGGGTAATGTTCCGTCTTTTTATTACTATTTTACCATATACTTCTTTCAGTGTGTGTGTGTGTGTGTGTGTGTGTGTGTGTGTGTGTGTGTGTGTGTGTGTGTGTGTGTGTGTGTGTGTGTGTGTGTGTGTGTGTGTGTGTGTGTGTGTGTGTGTGTGTGTTTGCCCGCACACCTTCCCACACCAAGTGAGTCATGTGTGACGTATAAGTATGTTACCCGAAGAGGCTGTGTGTGTGTGTATGTGTGTGTGTGTGTGTGTGGAAAACTTTGTGTGCGTGTCTGGGTTTTTGTGTGTAAAATAACCTTGTCCCCGAATCATCTGGTAACACACAGACGCTACACATTAGTTGCCCAATAACCCCTTCCTGTCTTCCCTACAAACTGACTAACGTTTTCAAGTAATGGATATACTTAGAGTTTTATTCAGGATATGTAGACAGAAAATATCATTCAGGAGAAAGTATTAGGTAACTGAATGATTATTAAGGAAATGATAAAGATACTCTCTCAAAAAACTAAAAACTAATTACCCAGGTACTTACTGATGATTGTATGCGTAGACAGATAGATAGATAGACAGATAGACTGATTGACTGACTGCTAGAGAGATAAACAGATAGTCAGATGGAAAACTGATTGACTGACTGCTAGAGAGATAAACAGATAGTCAGATGGAAAGATAGATAGATAGATACATACATATACTGAATCGAACATTTTTAAACATGTCAAAATCCACAGATAAAATAAGTTTTCGAGTAAAACAGTTAAGGCACGTCATTTACTCACACTAATGCATCAGTCATAAACAGCACATGAATGAATCTGTCTTCATACTGCGTTTTTTTTTTTTTCACTGGAACAACTTTCGGCAGTCCCAAGCCATAAGAACACCACCGTCTCTACGACAGATATGTGCCAACTCAAACTATTATTCTTACGGTACGTGAGGGATATTCCGGGTACTCGAATGATTCATATTGTTCTGATTATGGTTTATTGCCAAATTAGTGACTTAATTGGGAACGAGAGTCAAGAGAAACTAATAACGAATAAGGAGGGTAGGCACTAAACACACATGATTGGCTGTGAATCAGTAATATCAGAAAGTGTAGTCTCAAGGGCAGTGCCGTAGACTAACCTTAGTTTTTGCCCCGTCTGTGTTTACTCCCACGCTCCGGTAAACGAGCTTAAACTATAAACACATTCACCACCATGCATACTGAAGTGGGCAGACACGGAAACGAAGCACACTGGAACATGAGCTATTTAACACCTTCAATTCGATTACTTCTACCTATTCTTTTCTTTTTTTTCTTTTTTTTTTTTTAAAGAGAATGTTACACACCTCGGCCTCAGAATACACCTTTCGATCTGGAGGTTTATATACAGTCTGGTCTTCATGTACCCCTTCATTACCAGTGTGTTCTCATAAGCAGAAGAAAATCATATGGCAATCTCAAGACCATTTTTTTTTTTTTTTTTAATGTAGCGAAGAAAGTATCAAAGGCTAGAGGCCCCAAAAGCTGTTCTTTCCATGAAAAACAAAAACAAAGGTGAGCCAACTTCAAGATCCATTAATTTCGAGGTGCCTGGACACACTGCATTTAAGACTGGGTTCACAGGTACGAATACAGTTGCAAAATTACCCTACTGTGTATATGAAGGATTAGGAGTATCACTTAACTCTTGCATTTGAGAATTGGAGAGGAAAAGAGTGAAATACGTCAACGGAATAATGAAGCTAATAACGTTCATCTCATTTCCGCTTCAAAAGGCTTCGCTCAGTGATAATTGGTGTTGCATATTGATCGTTCAACAGATTTTACACCCGCAATTTCAAATGCTTTAAAGGCTGAATATTATCGTCCGAAGAGGGAAGAGAAAGTGTGTTGGAGGTTATATGTGAAAGTCGTCAATTCAATGTGATGCTGTTTACAAATGTGAAGCTCGAGTTAACGATAAATTTTAAAAAGCTGCAAATATTATATACAGGGTCCATACTAATCATAGACGAATAAATTAAACACTAGGCAAGATACTGAAGAGTCAACTATAGGTAGCAGGAACTGAAACGCAAAACTGATCATTATAGTTACAGATGCTAAAAATTACACAACAAAATCAATATGGACATCTATTTATCTATCTACTGCCAGAGACCTTAATCCCGTAAGGAGTGGCCACAAACAAACTGCCTCCTTGTCACAAATATTCTCTGCCATTAGACTGCCCTCCCTCCAACTCACACCCCTCTTCCTCATATGTCTCTCCACCCAATCCCTTCTCTTATTCTCGGTCTTTCCCCCTCCTCCCTCCACCTCATTCATGTACACTCTTCTAGTCAGTCTCTCACGAAAAATAAAATTATTGGCATCAAAAACAGGTTAGCAAAAGAAGCCCAAATATTACAGTTACAAATACAGGGAAAAAAAAAAAAAAAAAAAACATAACAGCCTCGCCCTTGAAACCCAATACCGTCGAATCACCAAAGTTTATTCTAGCCCTCACGATGCACACAATTACACAAACACAGAGGTTCCTTCATTCAAGCACAAGCACAAGCACGCACGCACGCACGCACGCACGCACGCACACACACACACACACACACACACACACACACACACACACACACACACACACACACACACATGTAAAAGCGATTCGTGCCAACAATACGAAATAACATCCATACGTAGCGGTTCTGCTGTATAGGGTAATGCACAACATATATGGTCATACTGGCCTTGAAACTTTGTGGAGGAACTTCCTTGGCAGACATCGAAAAAGTAGATGTTATGTACTGTGTGAATAAGTTTCGGAAGGAAGGGGGTAGTAGTAGTACAATCGTCGTCGTAGAAGTAGTAGTATAGTAACAGAACGGCTGAAATTCTAGGTTCATCTGGACGCAAACCTGGTGGACACATGCTGAAGTTGTCCATCTCCTGCAGTCGACCATACTCCTTTCGGGGGAAGAGGGAGGGAACTAATGGCTGTTTGCACACCCAAGCAGTGAGGCCGCAAACTTACGAATATACTGGTGTCATCACATGAAGGCATCCCTATCGAGCACCAAGGGCGTCATGACAACAATAACAGAAATGGTAGAATAATATTATGCCCATATTTCGAAGAGGTATTTATTGCGGAGATGCAACTTCGTGGCTGGACGTGACCATCAGCACTTGCTTGATGCTGTGCTGACTACTAGTGACTCTACAGTGAGTGACTACCCAAATGGATTCCCGTAACACAAGAAATCATATACGAAGCTCAACGACAATACAACCAACTAGACGCCTGGTGGTCTAGTGAGTTGCTGTGCACCAATCGGATATGACCTATAAAGGCTTACATCTTAGGGATGGTTGGAATATATTGTTCATGATGTAGTTAACGCAAGTCAGGGATGAGCGAGGTTGGCTACACTCCTCTTAAATGTCGTGTCTGAGTAGCCTAGCCCCAGTCCCCTACGTTCCTGGTGAGGCAGAAAGGACTATTAGATATATTCAACAATATCGACTTGAATATGCTGCATCTTTCCAGGAAACATGTTTTCCAAATGTGCATACATTTCCTTCATTTGCACAATTCCTGGGAGTCTCATATTATAACACAATATGTCATAATTATATTAGTTGGTACGGGAGATTTCGCAGCAACTCTCCCTCAGAGATTTAGTCTGCATCTTACACCTTAAAAATCCTCTCCTATCTTATCGAGGTAAGCCATGTCGATACTTCGAATATGTAGGCTATATAAATGACAACAGAAAACATCAGGGTGTAAATAATGGGCATAAAATAAATCGGTGATATAAAGGTGCTACGAATACTTTTATGCCACCTGCAGTTATGGCCCAATAACACAAGTATAACGTATTAATTTGTCACTGAAAAAAGGAGCATCATATATCACGGGGGTATAGCGATACTCGGTCAACCTTTACCAAAACAGGCCAAGTGAGACGGTCGTGGTTCCAGTCTACAGCCCACGCCCAAGCCCACAACACCTACACTCACTATCGCTCATGCCCGCTGTGACGTCACGGTTGAATCATAATGTGACGTCATTCATGAATGTGCGCGGGTGCCACATCTCAGCAATGAAGTTTGAGTGCCAAATATTGCCCAGTTTACATCAAATTAAAGACAATACCTCGTGACACTATCGTATTATACGTCTGTATCATCTTTCCCGACTTATACGAGGGGTTAACAATGCGTATGAGGTTTGGCGGGGAGTTATTTTACCTCCTGTGGTTTGCATCTGACAAGTGGGTTACCGCAGGGGGCTACTGCTGCCAGACGGAGACCACCTACTTTTCCGGGAAGCATCACGTCATTACACCAGCAATTCAACAGTTATTTGCTCCACCACAGGATGACGCCAGCATAACAGCATCCTCAAACAAAGCATCTGTGGCTTCCTGCTCAGATCTACTTAATGACAGCGAGCCAGCGACCGTGAACTAGGCAAACACGCCCTCCAAGCTGGCAACATTTACCGGCCGGCCAATGGTGGTTGTGAGGAGCCTGAGATAACCCCAAGCGTGCCCAAATATTATGGAAATTTCACCTATTGGGGGACATTATTCTCCATGTAGTAATATCATGGAGCGTATTTACGCCTTTTTATGGTATCCAAACGTAATCTGAAAGCGTTAAAAGGTTAAAATAAGAGGATGTTGGGCGTTAGGGGACAAGGTGGTGGGTGTAACAGGTGGAAGCATCTTGCCTTGTCAGGTGACGCTCCTACCCTCCTCCGTCTTCCTCTCCCCTTCCCACCATCCCTCCACCTCTCCACTTTCCACCTCTGTTCTCCACTTCCAACCCCTTCCAACCACTTTCCACACCTCCACATCCCTCCTACACTTTTATTCATTCCCCTATATTAACTTTTTTTTTTTTTTTAATTCCTCCAACTCTCCCTCTTACTCCTCTCCTCCCACTTCTCACCAGCCAACCTCGACATGCAAAACTCTCTCTCTCTCTCTCTCTCTCTCTCTCTCTCTCTCTGTAAAGCGTTGTTAATAACTTATTTTTCTACCTGTAATTTTACCTATATTTTAATTCTCAGGATGCCCTCTTCACTCTCAGGTAAACAGATCAACACAATAGAATACTAATGTTGTTTCGAGTATGAGAAGGTTAGTTTACCACAGACAGAGCATTATCATCATCATCATCTTTCAATCCTGTATATGTAACACGGATAATAATTAGATAACCAAATGAAGGGAGAGACTGTGCTTCGAATATTACAGACTTTGAAGAGGACGCCTTATTCATTGCAGACTGGCTGACAACAAATGATTTAACTCATCTTACAGGAGAGGCCCAGTGCAGCGAAGGTGTTGAAAATAGTCTACAATAGTTAGCCCTCAGTACCACCTCTCTCTCTCTCTCTCTCTCTCTCTCTCTCTCTCTCTTTCTCCATACTTCATCCGCACGATATACAGTAATTCGAATTATGGAAAACGTCCTGTGGCTGAAAGTGTTAGTGTTATGTTTTTTAATTGCACTGCTGGGTGGTAACCATATAACCAACCCATACGTGTTCCCTACGTGTCAGAAAGTGAGTTGGCAGAGGATTAGTGCTGCTCCTCGTAAAACAACTAACTCAAAGGCAAGCGACCACCCCTTACGGGATTATGGAGTCTGGCTATAGATAGACAAATATATAGAAATCTTAGGCTCTTATCATTCACACTCAGCTGAATCAAATCGTCTGGCGTAGGAGAGAACTGTTGAACAGAAGAGCTGTCCTGATCGTGAATGGGTTAATGGTGACGATGCTATACCATTTTTACTCTCTTGGCCTAAAACTGCCACCTGTCCATCCTGAATACTGAATTGTACTGAGAGAGTAGCTAACACTAAAATATGGTACCAGTCACGATGTGGTGCTAGGGAAAGGAGCGAGACGTAGTACTGTCCGTCTGTCACTAAGCTACGGGATATGAAATGCAAGTGGACGAATATCTGAGCCAAATTAAGGTTAAAAAAATATATATAGTACGTCTCAATCCCTCAGCTGAATCGATGCGTGTGGTGTTTGCTGGAGTGAATTATACAAGTTGTCCCGTACTCATACTGAGTGGGTAAATTTAATTCACACTAGAGGGTCGCTGAACTCTTTATCACTGCCAGACCACGCTGAACCGGTATCTAATTAATGCAGCCACTACTATGACGCAAGCTTTATTTAGTCTTCGTATTTCCAGGCGATTTTATTCGGCTTCGGAAGTTCTTTTGAAATGCATGGATTAACTGCAGCCTTTATTAGCGCCTTCATTACACGAGATGAAACTGTCTGGAGATAGCAAATATGAAATAAATTATCGTCATCGGATTCGAGAGATAAAAGCTGCCATTGCCCTTGTTCTCTGACGTGCTTTCGCAAATATTTAATAACTTCAAATTCTGGCGAACACGAAAATCTATTTCCATGATGATCCTCCTGTTAGTTTTTCTGCTATACAAATGACTGACATAGGCTGATGAAGACAACCTCCGTCCACCTCACCGCCACTGTCTACCTGTCTTTCTATCTATCTATGTCTATCTATCTATCTCTCTCTCTCTCTCTCTCTATCTCTCTCTCTCTCTCTCTCTCTCTCTCTCTATATATATATATATATATATATATATATATATATATATATATGGAAAAGCATGGCAACTACTTCAAGCGAGGAACAGGAATGCGATGGAAGAAATACCATAAATGACTGAAACATGCCTACATGTCAGTACCAGAAACCATCAATGAGTATTTACCTTCGCTAACCTCCATAAAATTTAATTTATTGTGGTAATTCCTCTTTCCTAACAGATGAATACCGTACTTTACTGCCACACTTAGTCACCTAATTTTAGTCTTAGTCTGCCCTGTAAAAGAGTTGCAGACAGGGCATACCTCCACTAATCCAAATACAATTTATTATTTATATCTGCATCCTGATCCGGATCCACGTCAAAATCTACTAAACTCTTCCTTGACCCATCGTCCACCAAAATTCATTGTAATCGGGTAATAACTTTTTGAGATATATTGCGCACAAAGCGGATAAACATTCCAATAAGTGTTGATGAAGACATACCGGTAACCTCCTCCAATTTCGCTGACGAAGGAAGCAAAGGTATAATCGTCAGTATGTCCTTCCTGGTCTGGCCTTTAAACCGGAAACCTAGAGTCTAACAAACTCCTAAAAACGCAAACCTAGGCGTGTTCAGAGAGGATTAGAAAGAATGGATGAAAAAAATGGGTTTCCTGGATAAGAGAACAGACAAAAGAGGGGAAGATATAAGAATCGTGGTTCAGAGGCAGACACCGATATGTTACGAGCAGGTTAAGTTTTTCGCATAACAGATGGATAGTCATAAGAAAGGCGACTCAGATGTGGAGTGAGACAACAGCCTTGCAGACATGGAGTAAGATGGGGATGACCTGATTCCTACGTGCCAACTATAAGAGACTGATGATGATGTGGGATGGTGATCATACATCAGAGCAAACAACGTAAAATCTTAGCCAAAAAAAAGAAAAAATCACGTTTACTCCTTCAGTCAGGTGATCCTCAACGTTTCTTTCTTTCCTTTCTTCCTATTCACAAAGTTTTCTCCTATCCTTTTTTTTTTTAATTTAATCAGGTGAACATCGTCATTTTAGTCAACTTACAAAGGCTCTGAGGAAATAATGGGTTTAATGAAGGCTGAAATACGTTAACTCTTTCACTTTAGCGACTCTCCCCTTAGCTGAATCAAATCGTCTGGAGGGAGAAATACGGTGGACCAAGACGTCATAGGAGTGCAGGGGTTAAGTGTGGGCTGTTCTCGCCGTCAGCCCTATAGGAAAACCAAACAAACGCCTCATGAGTCACGCTTCACTACATTGCATCATACTGGCTTTTACTCACACTGTTCTAGAATACATTTTCTTTTTTTTTTAATAGAAAATATAAGTTCTCTCTGTCTGTCTGCATGTCTGTCTCTCTCTCTCTCTTTCATTAACACTAAGTTGTTTTCACTCCAAATACGTTCGTTTTCTGCCCTTTAACACAACCCCCCCCCCTCTCTCTCTCTCTCCGGTAACACTAAGCTGTTTTCACTCCAAATACGTTCGTTTTCTGCCCTTTAAACATCAAATTAATTCTCTCTCTCTCTCTCTCTCTCTCTCTCTCTCTCTCTCTCTCTCTCTCTCTCTCCAAACAGGTTCATTATCTACCCTTTAACACGTCTCCCTCCCAACCTCCCTCCTTCCTTTCCCCCCCATCTCTGTCAGTCTATCTCTATCCATCCATTTATCTATCCATCTATATATATCTATCTACCTCAATACTGTTCTTTTCAATGTAATTAAAAGCAGTCTACATCCTAGGCAACCCCTCCATTTTCCTACCTTATCTGGCCCCGCCGTCATCATCATTATCATTCACTCACCAAATGTAGACCCTAGTGTCGAGGCTGGCCAAACCCGCCATTTTGTTACTATTCTATCTTTAACTTTGCCAGATTTTCCTTTTGCAGCTTATTTCACACAGATGCATGGCGGAAAAAGACAAAATTTAAGCTCTTTATCCTTTCGTTCCTTCCACAGCAAATCTTCATGACATCACATCACATTCTAGTGCTAATGCGATCTTACAATTCAGCTTTCATGATGGAGAGATGACATTTTTAAGCCAAGTTAGTGTAAAAAGAGTATAGATCTACCGATTCGAAATGTTTGGAGGATGATATATCTTTTGGTGACGCCAAATTGTTTTACGGTAGGCCTACTCATCCCAGGGTAACAACACCTGGTCTGAGAATTAAATTGTCCTGGATTTTGGCGTACATTTTTTTTTTTTTTTTTTGGGGGGGAGGGGTAAATGTCTCTAGTGCAATACAGAACTAATCTAATACTATCTCACTAATACTAATAATCACACAACAGACCAGACCACAAAGGGTTAATATATGGTGGAGGGGACCAGAGTACTTAATGTTGGTGAAATGGCCCTCGTCACGTATACTTAAGACAGGCAGGCTATTAGAACAAAGTGGTTTGCTCGTTAACCCCTAGCGTGACGTCGCGTACTGACAGTTTCTCTTGTTAGCTAACTGTAATTACTGCTGACTCCTTGTTGGCTGCAGCTCCCTCCCTCTTACTGCCACTACCTCTACTATCACGGAATGTAGGATACCCTGTTATACAAGGGCGATCAATACCTGCTACTCTCATTATACAGTACAAGCGAGCTCTAACCACCTCAACCATAGCGTCCAGTGGCAGATAGACGACTTAACCAAAAGTGCTTTTGAGGTAATTTGACCTTAAAGTTAATGCGTCTGTACCACCCTGTATGTGTACGAAATGTATGCATATTTGGTATCATTAGATTTGTATGATCAAAGAAAATAATTTCCTAATTTAACAGGGCTGGGGTCAATTCATTTTTCTCAATTCAATTCCAAATCAGAATAAAATTTGAATTAATTCCCATCCAATTCATTCGTAAAAAAAGAAATCTTTAATTCCAGTTCAATTCATTATGGTCGATATTTCATTCAATTAAAATGTTTTAATTTCAAAATCAATTTTAATCTAACCAGTACCATTAATCTAATGGAAAGCAATTAAAATGAGGTTTCAAATTATTTTCAACTTTTTTTTTGTGATAGCAAACTGTATATTTTACTGTTTATTTGAGTACACTATAAGTTCATTATTGTACAAATAATGGCTTTGCATATTGCAGCAGAAAATATTATTTTATCAATTCAGTCATCAATTCATATCAATTCATTGACATAATTACCAATTCAATTAATTATTTAATATTTTTCTCAATTCCAATTCACAGTCTTTTTTAAATCAATTCCAATTCAATTCAAAACTGACCCTAGCCCTGTTCCTAAATTTTAAAAAATGGTATATATATTCATTTTCTTCAAAATCTGTTGCCTTGCGACCACTTGCGACCCCCAAATTTTTCAGTGTGCAAAAAAATATTGCAGTATCGCTATGTTACTGCATGCTAATATGAGAAACTAATGTACTGAACACAAAATGTGAGAAACTAATGTACTGAACACACTGATACAAAAAAAAAAAAAAACTTGTCATGTCACTTACATGAATTTTGGTAATTTTTACAAATATGGAAAACTCAAAAATTGAAAATACGCGACATGGCACTAAATTTTTTTTTTCAATGTTAGTAAACAATGAAAATTTAAGACACTGAACATACTGATACCAAAAACATAGTTATTAATCGTATTTCTGATTTTTGGCAAATATAAAAAAAATCCAAACTTAGGTATCTGACCAAAATCACTATAGCGTCATCAAAACTCAGCTTTATGATCAGAAACACTACAATGTTTAGGCCTTTACACATTTACCGTATGACAATAATGAATATTAGGGCAATATCTTCAATTTGACACGTACCTTAAACTAACGCAAAGTTGGGCGCCAGTGGAAGCGTGAAGTGATTCAATTCATGTGAAAGCTTCCCTTGACTTTCGTGAACACGGCCCACTATGTATGCTGTCTGTGCATAATTGTCCTTCACTGCCCAGAACTGATGAAAAATGTCATTAATGTTCTCCACACCAACATGGGTAAAGCACTTATCTAAGCATGTACATACAGGGGGTCCATACTCATCGCGCTTGTATGTTCTGTTTTGTCGACCTGCTCACATGGGCCTCACCACTGTCTCTTCCGCTTAACAGCCACTTGTTTTCACTTAGAACGGTGCTATTGTCGCTTTCCTGTGACCTTCCGACATTCACCTTCACATTCAGTATCACTAGACGACATAACTGTGGGTTAATCCATGTAAAAGTAACAGAAATAATGGAGGTTTATCGTACTATCTTTCCCTCACCTTTGCACGCGGGCTGACTGCCCAACGAGCGTGTAACGGGCCTCGGGATTGGCAGAGCCAGCTCTTGTAAACACATGAGAATGAATGAAGCCACGCTATTGGCTACTCGACTCACCCTTCTGCAACAAAGTCCCGGAGTCGACACTCGGTTTCTGCCGTCAAAAACATCTTTACCTTGAGCTTTGACGTAGAGGAGAATAAGGGCTGATTTCGCGTGGCTTTTCACACCACGTAAAGAGGATGGTCCTGGACAAGATGAACGTAGATTAATCTCATTTTCGGTTCTTTGGCTAAGTCGTCCTTCTGCCACCGAGCGCCGCCTTGAGCAGACGATTATTTCTGACTCAAAAAGCTCTCTCGTGTAAAGGGATTAATAAAGACAGTGTTTACATCCTCCTGGTCGAAAAGTCCCTCTTATGCTTAATTAAATCCTCTACAGACTACAAGAATAAATTTATTCACGCCTTACTGGCTTGAAAAGGTAATAACTGATGTGGTGATTCATTACTTCTGATTATTTACATCATTTATCACAACCTTATTTCCCACCTAAGTTACAACCACGTACACACGAAATGGACTCTGCTATCTCCAAGAGTAATGCACTGAGGAGGGAGGATCGCTTCCCCAGTCGTTGAAAGTGGTGTCCCTTGGCGTTTCAAATCAGTTCCTTATGTGGAGTCTTAATACACACCTTGACCATGCACAAAGACCAGCTTGGCCATGAAGTATATAATCACACACACACACACACACACACACTGTAAAATTCGCATCTTATTCACCATGGGGTATAAGCTGGATGTCGATGAGAGAGAGAGACAGGGAGTACAAACACCGCTCTTAACTGTATTTGTCTTGGCGTTTAGTGATAACTGAAGGGCAGCACAAACAAACGAACAGAACCAAACAAACACCATAATCACTGCAATACTCTTCACTCTGCGGGGGTTCACATACATAAAAAATTAATGTAGCCTTCATATCGCAATCGTTATGAGACTGTGGTATATTAAACTACTCACATGCATCCACTGAACCAATAATATAGTGTTGTTCTTCCTCTTTTTCTTCTTCCCCTCCCCCGCTTCCTCCTCCTCCTTCTTCTTCTTTCTTCTTCTTCTTCTTCTTATTATTATTATTATTATTATTATTATTCAGATAATAATAATAAGAAGAAGAAGAAGGAGGAGGAGGAGGAAGCGGGGGAGGGGAAGAAGAAGAAGAGGAAGAACAACACTATATTATTGGTTCAGTGGAGGGAGGGGGGGTGAGTTGGGGGAGGGTAGTCAAATGGTGGGTGACAGAGTGACTTGGAGGCGTTTTGTCTGCGGCCACCCTTTGCGGGATTAGGGCGTCGGGCTATAGATAGATAGATAGATAGATAGATTATTATTATTATTATTATTATTATTAGCTTCACTCAAAGGGATCCCTATCAAGATTTATTAGCTTAGTGTTATCTAGCAGAAAATAAAATAAATATAATCTTAGGTAAAGGTTTAATACTACCTTTGTGTGTTTCCACTTATATCTTCATCTGTATATCTGTCTGTTTGTTAACGTGTCTACATGCCTGTCTGTCTGTGTGCCTGTTCGTCCACCTGTCGTTTGTCTATCTGTCTGTCTCTGTTGCTGGTGACTATAAATGAATAGTCCTGTTTTCCACCTGTCTGGCTACCTAATCAGAGCAGAACTGTAAGGGTGGTATACTGTAGGCAGTAGAAAAGGCAACATGACGGCGTAGTACAGACGACTCGTTTGTAACCATCCTTTCCGGGATTAAAACGCTTGGTTATGGATAGATAGATACACAGATAGATAAACGGACACACAGATATATATATATGAGGGCGGCCTTTGTTTTGTTGTGAAATATCTCTGGCTAATGATGATAATAGCTGTTATAGGGCTCTGGTGGTAATACATGATAAAAAAAAGAAATTACAGAAAAAAAAGAAAGAAAAGAAAGATTAGAAGACGAAAGAGAAGGAAAGCAAGAAAGAAAAGAAAACACACCCGCATCTCGGAAATTCAAACCTATGGGTGGACATCACTCAACCCTCCCTTCGACTGGCGCTCTCAACCTGCCTAACCCCCTGAACCCTAGTGACGTCATTTCCGGCTTATATTTCCTGCCACCAGACGATTTTATTCAGCTTAAAAAATGCCTTGTGTAATGAAGGGATTTATGAGTCTCTATTATTTATTGTCTATTATTTATTATTTACTTTTTTATATCTATCTTGCTCTCACCAGACGATTTTATCCAACAATAAGAGGATTTCTATACTCTTCTTACTCTAACCTGGCCTAAAACTCATCTCTCCATCATGTATACTAAGTTGTAGTAGCAGATTAACATTAGAATACCGTGCTAGTCATGAAGAAGTGCCATGGAAATGACGCAGCGCCGTAGCATTTATTCTGCCACTGGGCTACGTGAAATAAGCTACAGAAGAACGAAAATCTAGGCCAAGTTAAGGTGAAGGGAGTATAGTAGTGAAGGTGTTAATGTGACTAACCTCTCCAGTACCAAGAGTCCCTTCTAAGTTGCATGAAATCGTCGTTCAAGAAGCTCCCCAACATCTCTTCCTTAGCGATTTATTTTTGGCTATGGCTGGTTAATATCCTTTGAACACCATCTGTGTAAAGTAAGACGATATTAGAACTTACATAAAAGAGAGAGAGAGAGAGAGAGAGAGAGAGAGAGAGAGAGAGAGAGAGAGAGAGAGAGAGAGAGAGAGAGAGAGAGAGAAAGTAAATCGCTTGGGAAAAGGTGTTAGGAAGCTTCATTAGCGGACGAAAATACAGGCCAAGGGGTATGTACTAAAACCTGTATTCTCGTCGGTTAAGAAAGCTGCCTAGCACCTCTTCCTAATCGATTTATTTTGTTTATTACACCTTACTGTTCTCTTCTGTGTTATTTAAGCCATTCTCTTATCATCATACTTTGCATAAATGACGTACAAATGGATACCAGTCATACCCAAAAATAAACAGCTTAGGAAAAGGCGTTAGGGAGCTTCCTTAACCGACAAGAGCATATGTCTGATCTCTCCAGTTGAAAAATCCTGTCCCAAAAAGATGATGGCCAAATAAATTAACAGACAGAAAGATGGACATATAGATAGATAGACAGAAAGACAGACAGACAGACAGACAGATAGATAGAGAGAGAGAGATAGACAAACAGATAGACACAAAGATGGACAGACAGACAAAGACAGAAGACAAGGACAGACAGACGGACCGATAGATAGACAGACAGATAGAAACACAGACAGACAGAAAGAGACAGGTAAATAGACAGGCTGACAGACAGAGCAAAAACACGTTCCCGGATTCAGTGGTTAAATACACAGACAATTCGCGTAATAATTAAGACAAGAAGTTTAAAATGCCACTACTTTTGACTGTACTCCTTTCACCTTCACTTGGCCCAGATTTTCATCCTTTCGTAGCTTAGTTCACGTAGCTCGGTGACCGGAGAAGACGCTACTGTGGTTCCCTATCGTTGCCGTGGCACTTTTTCGTGACTAGCATCATATTATCGCGTAAATCTATCGTCACAGCTCAGTATTCTAGAGAGACGGCAATTTTAGGCCAAATTAGAGTGAAAGAGTATAGTATTGTAAAATGGGGAACAAGTAAATGATAAGTAGCCATGGAAAAATGAGAGAGAGAGAGAGAGAGAGAGAGAGAGAGAAAGCAACTTATGACGAAACTGCCTCTGTCCCTCGATTTCTCTGCCTACACCAACGTCTGTCTACCTGTCTGTCTGTCTGTCTGTGCTAAATGTCAGTCTATAGTCCTTTCACCTTAACTTGGCCCAGCTTTTCGTTTTTTTCCAGTTTATTTCACGTAGATCAGTAGCAGAATTCGTCAATACTCTCTGGCTCTTTTCCACAGCACTTCTTCGTGACTAGTACCATATTCTAGTGCTAATCTAATGGTACAACTCAGCATTAAAGATGGAAAGAGAGCAATTTTAGGCTAAGTTAAAGAAAGAAAGAAACAATATAACAACGTCTTAATTCCTTCACCTCGAGGATTTATTTTTTTATCTTACCAATCTCACTATCTATCTCATTAATCTCACTATCTCACTACTAAGCTCACTGATCTCACTATCTCCAGACGATTTCATGAAGCTCAGGAGGGATTTTTCGAACTGGTGGGGTTAGACAGAGGCCCGTATTCTCGTCGGTCCCTAACACCTTCTCCTATGCGATTTATTTTGCTTAATATACCTTCCCGTCCTCTTCGGTGTCACTTAGATCATTTTACTATCACCATTCTCTGCATAAATAACGTACAAAATCATATTAACAAGTCATATCCAAAAATAAATCGGTAAGGAAATGGTGTTAGGGGGCTTCCTTAATCCACTAATAAGTCGTCTCGTAGTAGTAAAAATGAGGTTCTCGGGCTGAAGGGGTTAATTTATCTATCGCGTGTCTATCTGTCTATCTCTATCTAGCCATCTCTGTATCTATCGTGAATATCAAATCGCTTTTCTCTTGTCAATCTGTTTAATATAATGTCCTATCTATTTTGTCTATCTATCTATCTATCTATCTATCAAATATCTCACGCTGTCTGTCTGCTGTCTATCTACTCGTCTAATGTATATCTATCTGTCTAGCATCCATATGTATACTTGTCTAATATCTATCTATTTTATCTATCTATCTGTCAGGTGTCTCCCTCTATCAAGTCAAATTTCTATCTATCTACCTGCCATATGCATAAACCATCTAATTTCTCCAATATCTGTCTGTCTGTCTGTCTAATTTATATCTATCTACCAGTCTATTTATCTATCTACCTCGTCTAATCCACCAGTAAATCATTCTCTATCAACCTGTCTTAAATCCCTCAATCTACCTGTCTAATATCTATCTACCTATGATTCTAATGCCCATCTATCTACCCGTCAAATATCTATCTACCTATTCTAATGTCTATCTATCTACCTGTCTCAGCAAATCTATCAGTCTATCTACCCGTCTACCTGTTTCTGAGCGCGTCTGTCTGTCCGTGTGTCTGTCACCTCATAAGGGCGGGTGATTTCCATTATTTGCCTTATACAGTAGTGGTTCTTACTCCTTGACCTGGGAGAGAGAGAGAGAGAGAGAGACCATGTGAGGGATACACGACACACTTCACCAAATAACAAACTTACACACACACACACACACACACACACACACACACACACACACACACACAAGACGCAGATCCAGGTGTGAAAATGGGGCCATATTCTCAGCGGCTCTGGATTTTTCGTGTCACCCATTCCTTTGCGATTTATTTTGCACTCTATCCTCTTATAAGTAACTGATGCAAACTATGACGATATTACCTCGATACAGAAAACACAGAAGAGAATGTTAAAGTGTACGATGCAAAATAAATCAGTAAGAAAAAGGTGCTACGAAGCCTCCTATACACCAACAATACGGTCCTAAGGTAACACGGAAATTCATAGGTGAAAATTGTCTCAGGAATCGAACCCAGTCCCACCAGGTGACAGTCCAAGCAGCTCCCACTCCACCACTCACACTGATAAAAATGAACCAGTATATCGCTATGTTTCTTGGTAATACGTGACGTTCAATTCTGCCGTATGAATTATTTTGTGTTTTAATGAGACGCCAGTTCACCCCTCTATTGGGATGATGTGTTACCTTAAAGTTAACATCAAGGGGAAGTAACTGTGGTAACTCTGACGATACAGTGACCTCGTATCCCAGGACAGTGGGGGAATAAGCAGTCATAGACTCAAAGGCCTAAGTTACAGATGAGTGTCAGGGCTAAACTCGTCAATGCGTCTGCTCCCACCTTCACTTTTATCTCCAGACGATTTTATTCACCTTGAGATAAACTTTTCGAAATGGAGGTGACAGATATAGCCTACATCAATTCCTCCTCTTGTAAGGGCTCTCCTAACCTGAATAAAATCATCTGATAGAAGCAAAAAATCCCTTGTCTCTGTAATATGTTCAATAAATTACAGAAAGTCGCCATCGTATTGAAGTGGCTCACTAATTACAACAGAGGTTTCCTTCCGAGGTTGGGTGGCTCCCCAGCGGGCGGGTGAAGCCTCATCGGTGTCTACATAAGATACATTTATTATCTGCCAGCAGCCCAAAGCCACAGGAACGCTTGCCCACTGATCGACGCAACAAGTGTGTTTTGTGGTGTATATATATTTAAGTTTGTATATTCACAGTCAAATGAGGACACGTAGAATATACATATAAGAAATTTGGCATGAACTTGTTACACTGGTGTTATGCTGATCCCAAGCTACAACTGCAGACTATAAGTTGCCCTTCTCCCGCAGTTCGTCCTCCTTCATTTGGGAGGATAGGGTGGGACTTGCGTGACGTTTGTGTATCAGTGCCACCACCGAATGAAGGAATTTCACGTACTCGTTTTATCAGCCTTTAGGGTGGTGCAGTCCTCCTCATACAAAGGCTCAGTATCATGGTGTAGAGCTAAACTGTACAATTACGCACGATAATTCATCCGTGTGTATGATGTGCGGCTTATTACTGCTGTGATAAATAAACTGTGCTTATCTCTTCTCGTGTTACTAGGAATATGAAGTCTATTAAACGTAAATAGGTGTGTGTGTGTGTGTGTGTGTGTGTGTGTGTGTGTGTGTGTGTGTGTGTGTGTGTGTGTGTGTGTGTGTGTGTGTGTGTGTGATAAATAAACTGTGCTTATCGCTTCGCGTGTTGCTAGGAAAATGATGTCTGTTAAGTGTAAATTGGTGTGTGTGTGTGTGTGTGTGTGTGTGTGTGTGTGTGTGTGTGTGTGTGTGTGTGTGTGTGTGTGTGTGTGTGTGTGTGTGTGTGTGTGTGTGTGTGTGTGTGTGTGTGTGTGAATCACTGTGACCCCAGTTATAAGCCCTATGCGTTTCGGAAGCACACATCTCCCTAAACACAA
This sequence comes from Coenobita brevimanus, assembly GCF_032717465.1. NCBI lineage: Eukaryota > Metazoa > Arthropoda > Malacostraca > Decapoda > Coenobitidae > Coenobita > Coenobita brevimanus. The sequence goes on along the minus strand of NC_137043.1, from coordinate 26,752,236 downwards.
ACACCTAAACCCATTCAGTCGGAGATGTCCCTCCTGGGCCACATAAAATCTTCTGGGGGTAACCAACACAAAATAAAGGCGTTAAAATACTCAGCATCTCTCACACAGGAACCTTATTTAAGATTGGGGAGGTGTACCCATCAGTTACTCAGCTATAATATCACTCGCTATCTCCCCCACTGCCAGATCTGCTTCACTCGGAGCTTTAAAAGATAAGATACGGAAGAGACGGTTCGACTTACATTCATCTTACTGTATGTGTGTGAGTAACAGGTACGTAGAAGTGTGCGTGTGTTTGGAGATGTGCATGTAGGAGATTTCAACGATGTGGAAGACGGGAACTTAACTTTCTTCCTTCTCTACACAGGCACCAAGCTGAGTGAATGAGGAAGGAGACGAAAACAAGAGGACAGTCCAACCAAGAGGAAGAAGAAGAAGCAGACGAAGACGAAGAGGAGCCTAGAACGAAGAATAAAAGAGGACTTGCAAGGAGGTGGGCCAGGCTAGCAAGCGAGCCTCTCCCACCTACACAAACATCCTTTATAGGACCCTCCCTCAGCGCCGAGCCAACAGTGTGTCCAAGTTGGTGCTCGGGGCTACACGTTTCTCTCCCTGTCCGCTCCTCCACACGAAAGAGGGAGAACCGAACTGAGTAAAAATGGGCGTAGAAAAAGACAAGAAGAAGAAGCCGCAGGAGACGAAGGGGCCGAAGGAGAAGCCGAAAACGAAGGAGAAGTGTATTTGTGAGATATGCACGTGTGGGTGAGTATATGGAAATTACCTTTTTTTTTTAAGCTAATTAGTTACCTTCTTCTAATCAATCTTTTTCACTTCATTTTTTTTTTTTTTAACAACGCTTTTTATTCACTTTACCTGTTTCCCATTTTCTCTCTGTTTAAATAATTTCTTCGTCACTCATTCCTCCTTCTTATTATGAGTTATATACTTCTATTATTATTTTTATCATGTCCTACTTCATTTTGCTTTTTTCACGTTCTCATTTGCGTTCTTTCACCTCTGCTTGGCCTTCTTTTCCTCTTGTTTTATCTGTATCTTATCACCTGCCTCCTCAACTTCGTAATCATGACGCACCTGTTGATTGGCATACCTCAGGTGACTTAGTGGTGTGGAGGGATGTGGCGATAGTGTGGTTAAGATGTGGTGGAGTAGTTTGGCAATGTGGAATAGGTGAGGTGGAATGGAAATGATGTGGGAACTTTGGTGATGTGGTGTTGCTGTGGTGGTGATGTGGGTAATGTGGAGCGGGGATACTGTATTGCTGTGGCTGTGATTTGGGGATGTGGAGATGTGGTGAAGTGCAAGCGATGTGGTAATGGCGTGGTGGTGATGTATTGAGGGAGTGCTGTGTGGAGGAATGGAGTGGTAGTGACGTGTTGTTACAGTGGAATGGGTGAAGCACTGACTTGGTGATGTGCTGTGGAAAAGTGGTGGTGAATGTGAAGTGTGTGATGTGGTGGTGTGGATATAATGTGATGCTGTGATGATCCTGTGGTGTAGAGGGGGTGATGTGAGAGTAATGTGGTGATATGGCACTCTGATGTCAAGGTAACATGGTGTGGTGGTGTGGGTGTTATGTGATGGTGATGTGTGGTGAAGTGAAGAAGTGGTAATATGGTGTGGTGGCAATGTGATATGGTGGTGATGTGGAGGAAGTGTGGCAGTGGTACCGGTAACATGAAGGTGTGGTGGTGAAAATGCGGTGCCAGCGGAATGTGCGTGGTAATGTTGTGGTGCTAATGTACGTAAAACAATGGCAGTGAACTGTGAAAAGAGAGGCTTCAGTATGGCAGCATGGGGGTGGAAATGACAGTAATGGTAGCGGAGTGGTGGAATGTGATGGTGATGTGATCCTGTACATAGTTTGGATGGTGGGGAAAAGGGGAATGTGACGTGGTGTGATGCTGTACATAGTGATGGTATGGGAATGGCAATGTGATGTAGTGTGATGCTGTAAATAGTGCCTAGGGATGTAATGGACTAAGGTGGTGTGATGCTGTACATAGTGATGGTATGGAAATGGTGGCGTGATGATAGTGGTGATGATGATGATGGCAGTAGTGTGGTATATGGAACAATGTTATGTTTCTCTTCGGGTTGTATAAAGGGTGGTGAAAGATACGAGTCATGGCAGGGTGGTGATGGAATGTGATGATGGCAGGCTGTTATGGTAGTGATGATGGTGGAGATATACTACACGCGAACCCCTCAAATCAAAGACGTCACTTTTATTTTTCCCCCTTGCTATTTCCAGACGATTTTATTTAACAAGACGAATTCCCTATGCTAAGTAAAGTGGCCTAGTAGAAGCTGCAATAATAATAATAATAATAATAATAAAACGTACGTTCGTGATATATCGATGGTGGCAGTGGTTAAGTGTAGTGATGATGGTGGTAATGTGGTGGAGGTATAGTGGTGAATCAGTGGTGACAAAAACAGTGGTAGTGTGGTGAGTGTGGTATTGTGGTGGAAAAAAAAAATAGTGATGAGGGGATGATCGAGAGGCAGTGTGGTGAAGGTGGTGGAAATGTGGTGATGGTGGTGGAAATGTGGCGATGGTGGTTGGAAATGTGGTATTGGTGATGGTGATGACATTATGGTGGTGGTGGTGGTGGTGTGGTGGGGCAGGCTGAGTGGTGGTGGTGGGCGTGGACATATTTGGAAGCCGGGCCCTAGTTCATACACACACACACACACACACACACACACACACACACACACACACACACACACACACACACACACACACACCATCCATCAATCTTCCTTATCTGCTACACAATCCACCTTTACATTGAAACACACACACACACACACACACACACACACACACACACACACACACACACACACACACACACACACACCATCCATCAATCATCTTTATCTACACTTAAAATCCAGACACTTGAGAGAGAGAGAGAGAGAGAGAGAGAGAGAGAGAGTCAGCACCTTCACCTCTCGCCCACATTTACATCCCACACCTGCAATATATTACCACACAAACTACACCTCCCAGTCCAGCCACACCTACACCCACACCTGTCACACCCACATCTGTCACATCCACACCTGTCACACCCACACCTGCCACATCCACACCTGTTACATCCACACCTGTCACACCCACACCTGTCACACCCACACCTGTCATACCCACACCTGTCATACCCACACCTGTCACACCGACACCTGTCACACCCACACCTGTCTCACCCACACCTGTCACACCCACACCTGCTGTAAACCCACTTCTGTCACATCTGCAACCAACTACAGCAAGTGAGAAAAATGCCTGTCAGTTCTTGAGAGAGAGAGAGAGAGAGAGAGAGAGAGAGAGAGAGAGAGAGAGAGAATGGTTGGCTGTATATGATAGACACTCAGACAGACACGCTGACAAATAGATTCAGGTGTGTGTGTGTGTGTGTGTGTGTGTGTGTGTGTGTGTGTGTGTGTGTGTGTGTGTGTGTGTGTAAAGGAGAGTAGGTCGTTTATACGAGAGAGAGAGAGAGAGAGAGAGAGAGAGAGAGGGTAGCCAGCTAGACACCCTGGGTTACCAAGGGCGCTGCAAGGTGAAAGTCTGCCCTGACTCCCTCTCTCACTATCTCACTCTCTCTCACTATCTCACACTCTTGCTATCTCACTTTTTCCTTTTGCTATCTGTAACTGATTTTATCATTAAATACCACGTCTTATCTGTCTCTCTCTCTCTCTCTCTCTCTCGTTGACCTGCTATTACTCTCATTGTCTTCAAACCAGTTGCTCATCAGTCACAATATCTCATTAACATCGCAACTGTCTCACTCTCTCACTCCACACCTATCTCACTCTCTCACTCCACACCTACCTCACTCTCTCACTCCACACCTACCTCACTCTCTCACTCTACACCTACCTCACTCTCTCACTCCACACCTATCTCACTCTCTCACTCCACACCTACCTCACTCTCACTCCACACCTACCTCACTCTCTCACTCCACACCTACCTCACTCTTTCACTCTACACCTACCTCACTCTTTCACTCTCCACGTATCTCACTCTTTCACTCTACACCTATCTCACTCTTTCACTCTACACCTACCTCACTCTTTCACTCTACACCTACCTCACTCTTTCACTCTACACCTGTCTCACTCTTTCACTCTACACCTACCTCACTCTTTCACTCTACACCTACCTCACTCTTTCACTCTACACCCATCTCACTCTTTCACTCTACACCTATCTCACTCTTTCACTCTACACCTATCTCACTCTTTCACTCTACACCTATCTCACTCTTTCACTCTACACCCATCTCACTCTTTCACTCTACCCGTGCTTCACTCTCACAGTACTTCACTAATATCTCCCACTGGCTATTTGCAAACCTGTTCTTCCATCACATCTCACTCGCTCAACTTCCCTCTCTCTCTCTCTCTCTCCCTCTCTCTCTCTCAAACACACACACACACACACACACACACACACACACACACACACACACACACACACACACACACACACACACACACCATTCACTGCCACTTATCACTGTCCATTCACAACAATACTCACACTCTCTCCTGCCTCATACTGCCTTCCATTTCTTCTCATTTACAAACAATTTTATTTACTGCTTCCAAATTCTACCCTGTTCATACCCACCCTCTCTCTCTCTCTCTCTCTCTCTCTCTCTCTCACACACACACACACACACACACACACACACACACACACACACACACTCCCATTAATATCTTACATTTTTTTTCTTTCCCCCACACAACCCACTCCCTCACACACATTCCCTTCACTCCCATTTATCACGCTCACATTCCCAAATTCGCACTTCCTTCTCCCTCACACTATCACTCTACATGCTTCTTTTACACACACTGCCATCAACCTCTTCCCCATTCACAGTCACTCTCACACTCACACTTCCCTCACGCTGACATTTTTCCTTTCACTCTTTCACATACACTTTCATTAAGTTCTTTCCCATTCATTCTAAGTCTCACACTCCTGCCTTCCACACACTGTCACTCTATCTCCCTCTCTCACACACACACTGCCATCAAAATTCTCAAACACACACACACACATACACACCAGCTGTCACATCACGCCATTCATCATTATCGTCCCACACACCCCACCTTATCACCCCACACCTGACTCGGAGTAATTAGGTACAGGTAGGTTCACAAGTCCCCGGTATTTAATGTATGATATGACAGATGAGATGAATTTTTGGAAGTAAATCTGCGTTTATCTGAATGACTTGAAAGAGACTCAATTGTGATTTATAATAGTGTAACGTAAGTATTTCTTTGGTTCCCCCCATCTCTCTCTCTCTCTCTCTCTCTCTCTCTCTCTCTCATAACATAACCCTTCCTACCTCCCTCCCTCCCATTAGTATTCCTCCCTGCCTTCCTTCTTCCCTCTCCCCCCACCTCCTTTCTCTGACTTCGCTATTTTCTTTTTTACTCTCCTTCCCTCTCCCTCTCTTTCATCATCATCATCATCATCATCTTTCTCCTTCTTACCACGCCATTTATTTCCCCCCCCCTCTCTCTCTCTCTCTCTCTCTCTCTCTCTACAAAAGGAAATGCCAGCCAACCCTCCTTCCTCCCCTCCCACTTACTCTCACTCCTTTCACCACCTTCCTTTTACATTAGCCTATTATTATTTGTTTTTCTTTCTTTAACAGTTTTCTCATATTACATTTTTTTTTTTTACATTGTGTCCATTCTTGAAATACTTCCACATAGTTTCCATCACCATTATCAGATCTCTCTCTCTCTCTCTCTCTCTCTCTCTCTAGCCACCAGACTCAGCTGATTATGAGGTTATCTAACATCATCACAAACAACAACAACAACAATAACAACAACCTCTACCTACCTGCCCCCCTTTACGTCCTCCCTTCCCTCTCTCCCTCATCGCTGTCTCCCTCTCTCCTCCACCCATTCCATAACCCCACCTCCTTTCCTCCGTCTCCCCCTGTCAATCCCTCCCTTCCTTCATCCATCTATTAACTCTCCATTCCTCCCTCTTCCTTTGTCTCCACACCCCTCCCTCCCTTCCTCCCTCTCCCCCCACGCTTTTCTCTCCCCCTCTCCAATACCGTTCTCTGCTCCCTCCCTCCCTACGTCTCCACTTTTCCTCCACCTTCCCTTCATCTCTCCACCCTGCCACCACCCCACCCTCCCTCCATCACCTGCCCCCATCCCTCCCGCCCACACACACACACACACACACACACACACACACACACACACACGCCAGTTCCATCTCCCTCTCTCTCATTCATCATACATGTACCCCATATAAATGCCCTAAATTTAAATGCCCTGAGGATGTCAACAAAAAAACAGCATCTCTGCCACATCTCCGAGTGCCTGGTCTCTCTTTCTCTCTCTCTCTCTCTCTCTCTCTCTCTCTCTCACACACACACACACACACACACACACACACACACACACACACACACACAAGCACATTCACCATACACTCTCATGCTCTTGATACCAACCAAACTCCTGCTTCCCCTCCTTGCCACATCTCCCACCGCCCCGGGAAACAGGCTGGGGCATCAGCAAGTTGGCAACCTTGGAACTCACCTCCCTCCCTCCCTCCCTCCCTCCCTCCCTCCCTCTCTCCTTCCCTCCTTCATGCATGCCCAGTCTCTCTCTCCATCTCCTTCTCTCTCTCCTCGCGTCTCTTGCTGTTCTTGCATTATTTCTCTCAGTTCTCGTTTCGTCTCGTTACTTCTCTTCTCTCCTTTACACACACACACACACACACACACACACACACACACACACCTCTTACCTTCCTCCTCGTCCTCTTCCTCCTCTAATATTTCCAGTTGAAACAGGCATGAAAAAGCAAGAAGGCCTTCCACGCAAAACATAAAAACTTCCTCCCCAACCCACACTAACACCTCGCCCTCCATACCTGCCTCCCACACCTGTCTGCGCTGATTAAAATGTTCCATACAGGTACACTAGGTCTCTTGTTCCCCTCCCTTTATACCTGTCAACTAAACTACTTCCCCTCCCACCTACCTTTCCTCTGTTATCTACCAGTCTACCTGAATGTCCACTAACTTACCACACAGTCTACTTTGTTAATATACTTTGCTTCCTAAATACATATCTACTGTATTTCCTGCCATCAGTTATCAGACTTCTTAACTATCTACAACCTACTTCCCTGTCCACCTACTGTACTTTGCTCTCTGCCCTATCTACCAGCCTATTTAGCTATCTATTAGTCAATCTGCTTTCATCTGATGTAAATGGGCCACACCTGTTATATCAATACTCTGTCGTGGTTGTATGAAATTAGATGTGCTTTAGTTGAGAGGTAGGAACGAATCTCCTTGGTTACTAGTCAAATCAGCTTTCCAGTCTAACTACACCAGGCAACAATGGAGCTGAAAGAGGTGAGGGATCTTCGTTACGGTAGAACAAACGAGCTATAACAAATACCCCATTAATTCTAACTTGGCCTAAAAATGTCTTCTCCCCCATATTGAAAGCTAGAGTTGGAACAATGGATTAACACTAGACTATGATGCTAGTCACGAAGAAGTGGAATGGGAAGGATACAGTGCCTTAATACTGTCCCTTCTGCCACTCAGCTATGTGAAATAAGCTGCAGAAGGAAGTCACAACCCTTTCACAACCAGCACCTATTTTACACAATCAGGCATTCACCATTCAGTTCATTTCAATTAGGAAGATTCTGTTGTGGTGGGGAGCTTTATTAAATCTCTAACCTCTCCAGTTTGAGAAGTCTCCCTCCCAGCAAAAATGAATAAAATCGTAATTGAAAGTTAAGAAAAAAATGTAAGAAAGAATGTGTGAATTTCTAGATCTAAATACACACAGCATTTCCGAATAAATCTAAGGCTCCATGT
>NC_137043.1:26684299-26741799 GCF_032717465.1 Coenobita brevimanus | reverse complement strand
TTGTGTGTGTGTGTGTGTGTGTGTGTGTGTGTGTGTGTGTGTGTGTGTGTGTGTGTGTGTGTGTGTGTGTGTGTGTGGGTTAATAAATGTGTACTCTCCCGTTCAGTCAGTAAAACTCCCTCTCTCTCTCTCTCTCTCTCTCTCTCTCTCTCTCTGTCTCTCTCACACACACACACACACACACACACACACACACACACCAGTCACTATTAACCAGTAAAGTGTGCTTTGTGGGTGCCGGGAGAGCGAGCGTTTGTACACATATCTATCATCATAATTTCATCTTGGTGTAAACTTTCAACATCTCTTGTGAGGCAGTCGAACAATAACAGAAGAATAATTGAGCTAAAATATGTACTTTCTCACGTTTTCTCTCTCTCTCTCACCTTTTATCTCTGGATGTGCATACAGCGAGGCGCCGAGGCATTTATCGCATGCTCAGTGTTCAATTCTCTGCTCCCGACTTGCCGTGTCAACGAACTGCTTCGATAAACACTTGACTGTTGATCGAAAGATAAAACCCAGATATCGGACAATGACTCTCTCTGATTTCATCCCCGAAGCACAGAGAAAACGTTCATGCACAATTGTGAGCGTAACATCCGATATTTAATTGTTAGAATTCATGCAGGAAAACATAGTGCTACAATAGGAAATCTTAATCAATTCGATTTCATAGTGGAGCATGTCAACTAACGCACTCGGTACTTTGCCTTAGAAAGCTGGGATTCCATGGGGTTTCTTTCGTCTCATGAGTAACTATATCGCTAAAAACAAAATTTACTGAACGTTTCTACTACCTGCTGAAAGAATCTCTTCTCTATCTCACACAGTAGAAAAGTTATTAGCCTCTGAAAACCATTGCGGTCAGGCCGTGTCCTGTCGGGCCGGGCTGGGTCGTGTCGGGCCGCTCATTTCTCTGCTGTAAGTAAACATCGTTTCGCTATGCTTGCCCGCTCGCTCGTAAGCATGCATTTAGAATAATACACACACACACACACACACACACACACACACACACACACACACACACAAATACTCTCTCTCTCTCTCTCTGAACTCAATTACACCCATCCGGTCTAGAACCTCTAAGTATTTCTAAATCACGTTCGACAGAGTGTTTTCGTGTCTGGAGAGAGAGAGAGAGAGAGAGAGAGAGAGAGAGAGAGAGAGATTGCCAAAATTTAAAACATCCTCTCTGTAAAAATAAGCTAACAAATAAACACAAACGAATCATTAACCCATAAATGGAGGCTAACTACTTAGTCACAGCCCTTTAGCTAATATCTGAGGAACGCCTTCGTGTGGTGGCATTCATATAACAGGTCAACGCCACTGCCAGGTTACACAAACGTTCTTCAACTCCCTCCCTACCCTCCGAAAAACAGATGGTGAGCTGTAAGAGGCGGATAATGTCAGCCTGCAGTCCACTGGGTTCACGCTGAGATGAGCTTGGGATTACTAGAACTATATCACATTTACTCTAATTTAAAAAAGATCCGTAACTCCTTTTCGGACTGCAGGACTTAAACATCTATACTCCTTTCACCTTGACTTGACCCAGATTTTTGTCCTTCTGCAGCTTATTTCGCAAGGCTCAGTGGCAGAGTAAGACAATGCTGAGGCTCTGCTTTCTTTCCACAGCACTTCTTTGTGACTAGCACCATATTCTAGTGTTAATATTGCTACAACTGAGCATTCAAGATGGAGACAGTAGTTTTAGGCCAAGTTAGGCTGGAAGGAGTATAGTAACCAAGGAGACTCATTGCCACATTATAATTAAGGCTTATTAAACATCATGCTCCCTAACACCTACTCCTCAGCAATCTATTTTTGGATGAAGTTGGTTAACATCTTTTTGTCCGTTATTCATGCCGAGTTTGGCGATATTGGAAGGATTTATATAACACAGAATAGGGCAGTATGGTGTAATAAAATAAATCGCTTAGGAGGATACGTTAGGGAGCTTCCATAACCACTGAGGATGACAATCATAGTATTTAGGGAGTAGGAGTGGCCCTGTCCCGTTGGGTGAAAACATCCGTAATAACTGTAGGGAAATTATACTGGTCACACACACACACACACACACACACGTCCAGAGTTTAAAGGTGATTCACACATAAAAATAGAACATACGTAATCCAAACCCAGTCCTTTGCACCGATAATAATAAAATAAATATGGCTAAACTTCAGTAACTCGGTAAATAACAAAAAATGAAGCTTGGAGGGTCACGATTTGGTAGAGCAGAAAATTAAAGGAGAATTGAAGGAACAAAGGAGGAGGAGGAAGAGAGAGAAGGAGGGAGGGTGAAGAGAGAGGGTACGACAAAAGGGGGTAGTAAGAAGGAAAGGTGGAGAGAGAGAGAGAGAGAGAGAGAGAGAGAGAGAGAGAGAGAGAGAGAGAGAGAAATGTGTTAAAATTCGACCAGGCGTATTCCATGCCTTGCGTGTACATTTATGGGTGTGTGCATTTGTGAGCCACTGCATGGGAACAGTCCAAGGCCAGTCATGTGTATGTGTGTGTCAAGGTGAGTCTGTGTGTGTGTGTGTGTGTGTGTGTGTGTGTGTGTGTGTGTGTGTGTGTGTGTGTGTGTGTGTGTGTGTGTCAGAAAGCATAAAAGGGCCGAACCCCCACCCCCACTACGTCACAATGGCCGCCAACCATATATATCTCTCACAATACACCATTACACATATCTTTTCTATCTAACACCACATTTTAAGCTTAATTTATCCTACATACCTGACCAACCCTCTCCAACCCCGTCAAAAGATGTCTTATTTCGGTGATTCTTGCCACCTCCAGACGATTTTATTCAGTTTAGAAATTCCTTAAGTGGTGAGGGGGTACGAGGAGGCTACAGCAAAAACCCCTAGTACAAGTGTCCCCTAGGCTGAATCAAATCGTCGAGAGATATGAACTACAAAATACACAATGCGTCGTGTTTATTTCAATCCGGTTGCCGCCAGAACGTATGAGACGCCTCGTAATAAAGGAATTGATAAGATGGATGGTTTGGCAATGAAATCCCTCGTAGTAACACCATTAAAAAGATCAAAGACTTCTAAAATAAGTGATATTTCTCGTTGTAAAAGGATTATGTAGATCAGTGACTTTAAAATGAGAAGAGAGACGAAAATATAAAAGATGCTACTGTATCGAAGGTATAAACAGATACCAGATTGTAAGATATAACGAAACGTCAGCGGTGGATGTAGCGTAAATAAAACACACACACACACACACACACACACACAGGCAGTGATGCAGATGGGCACACATTACAATACCTGCACTGCACATCAGGGGGCGGGGCGGGGTGACCAATCTGCCGGTAACCATGACAACCACAACCACCACGCCACGCCCCCCTCCACACACACAGGAAACTCGCTACGATGGTTTCACTCTCTCGGTTTCCTGCTCTATGGTGCTCCTCCCATACCATTATTTCCTATCTTCATTATTCATCCTTTCTCAGTACCTGTCTCCCTCATTTCCTCTCATTTTTTTTCCTTTCCATTCTCCTCTACCTCCATTATTATTCGTCTCTACCTTTCCTCTTTCCTTTTTTATATTTCTCTCATCCACTTTCTCTCATGTGCATCCTTTCTCCACTCTTCATTTCCCAGTTTCTCTTTCTTCTCTACCTCCATCATTTTTCAATTCCATATTTCTTCCTCTCTCGTCACCTATATCTGTTTTTCTTCTCTTTCTCTACTTTCATCCTCCATTTATTCTCATCTCCATCTTCATCCGTACATCTCCCCTTCTTTTCTTGTTTTCCTTCCATCTCTTCTCCTCCCTCGTTAATTTTCCTCTCCACCTTTCTTCCCTCCTGTCCTGCCTCCCTCTCCATGGTACTCCTCCCATTCATTATTTTTCATCACTATCTTTCATCCTTCCTCATTGTCTGTCCCCATTTTTTCCCGTCATAGTTGTGTGTGTGTGTGTGTGTGTGTGTGTGTGTGTGTGTGTGTGTGTGTGTGTGTGTGTGTGTGTGTGTGTGTGTGTGTGTGTGTGTGTGTGTGTGTGTGTGTGTGTGTGTGTGTGTGTGTGTGTGTGTGTGTGTGTGTGTGTGTGTGTGATTTGCTTCATTTACAGCTGCGTTCCAACTTGCGTACTGTTTACTATGAATAGAGGAGAGAGTTATAGCATTAATGTGTATTTTTGAGACGCGCACGGACGCTTCTGGGATCTGATTAGTATTTTTTCTGACTATTCATTGCTCAGTCTTGTGCCTGGGTGGCGTAATGACGAGTGTATGAAGGCTGGAATAAGACAAGGTTAGGTCTACAGAAGGTGCCCCTCCATTTTAGGCTGGGTTGGTTGTTAGCAGTGGTTTTGGCGATATTTTGCTCGTACCCTCTCTCTCTCTCTCTCTCTCTCTCTCTCTCACACACACACACACACACACACACACACACACACACACACAGACACCCTTCTCCCACTTCTCCCTTATCTCGCCCTCCTCCCTTCCTTTATTTGGTTATCCTCATTTATTTTCAAGGTTTCTGGGCATTTGGTTTCTCTTCCTCTTCTCCTCCCCTCCTCCTCCTCCTTATCTTTCCCTCTTCACATTTCCTCCTCCCACATGGCCCTCCTTTCCTTATCTCCACTTATCCTCTCTCTCTCTCTCTCTCTCTCTCTCTCTCTCTCTCTCTTTCTTGCAGTTTCATTCTTTTTCGTTCCTTCATTTTCGTCTTTATTCTCATCTACCTTCCATACTCTCCCCCTCTCCTTCCCTGTGTGTGTGTGTGTGTGTGTGTGTGTGTGTGTGTGTGTGTGTGTGTGTGTGTGTGTGTGTGTGTGTGTGTGTGTGTGTGTGTGTGTGTGTGTGTGTGTGTGTGTGTGTGTGTGTGTGTGTGTGTGTGTGTGTGTGTGTGTGTGTGTGTGTGTGTGTGTGAGAGAGAGAGAGAGAGAGAGAGAGAGAGAGGCGTAAAAAGCCAGTAGTGATATAGTGGTAAATAAACGCGTGAGTGCGAGAGAGTGAAAGTGAGAGGCAGTGGTGAGTGAGATAGGGGTGAGAGTGAGTGAAGGTGAGTGAGTGGGATAAAGAGTGACTGTATGACCTGTTTAGCGTGAAGGATACAGGGTGATTCATGCTACGGGGGTGGGAGGAGGAGGAGGAGGAGGAGGAGGAGGAGGAACGAAATAGTGAGTGAAGTGGGAAAAGAAAGAGGGAGAGGGAGGTAGAGAAGGGAAAGGAGAAGAGGTAGGAGTGTTGGAAAATAAAGGAGGAAGGAGAAGAAATGGAGGATGTGGAGGAAGAGGGAAGGGAAAGAGAAAAAGGAGGAGGGAAAGGAAAAGATGGACGGAGGAGGAAGAAAATGTGAGAGAAGAGGGGAAAGAATGAGATGGAGGGAAAACAGAGAAGGTAGAGGAATAAGGACGAGGAGGAGGAGGAAGGGAAGGAGAGAAGGGGTAGGAGGAGGAAAGGAAGGAAGGAGAGAAGAAGAAGAAGAAGAAGAAAGAAGAAGACAGACAGACAAACAGAGAGCTATAAAGTGGAGACAAACTAGGCTTTGATATGACGTCATCTTTCCTTCCCTCCACCCTCCCTCTTCCTTCCCTTTAATGCTGCTTCCTACCCCTCTCTCTCTCTCTCCGCCATATCTCTCTCTTCCACTCAGCCTTATCATCTCTTTCCTTTCCCATTCTCTTTCTTCTCCCTCTTTCCTCTCTCCCTTTTTTCTGCCACTCAAACTTTCTCCCTTTCTCCCACATCTCCCTCTTTCCTCTCTCCCAGTTCTCTTCCACTCTTCCCTACTCCCTCTTTCTCCCTCGCCTCCTTCCCTCCTTACTTCCCTCCCCCTCCCTCTTCTTTCCTCCCCCATGCACTCCTTATCTTTCCCACCATTTTTTCCCTCCCTATCTCTCCAACTCTCATAGTCTCTCTCTCCATCTTTACCATTCTCTCTACCCTTGCTATCTCTCCCTCCCTCTATGTCTCCTCCCCCATGCTATCTCCCCTTCCCTCCCTCTTCTCCTCCCCTCCCAGCAGCTTCATCCTTCTCTCTCCTCCTGGTGCTAAAGAGGGTCGCCTTCACGTGGTGGCATCGATATCAGAGGAAGGCTTCGCTAATTATACACGCGTTCCTCATCTCCCCCTATCCCCCAAGAGGAAGATGGTGAACTGCAGAAGAGATAATAATAATAATAATAATAATAATAATAATAATAATAATAAATAATAATAATAATAATAAAAATAATAATAATAATAATAATAATAAGAGTAATAATAACAATCCCTCTCCTTCCTGACTCCCTATCCATTCCTTCCCTCCTCCCTCCCTATTCCCCTCTCCCTCCCTCCCCCCCATGACGTAACTCCTCCCCCACCTCCCCTCTTTACTAGCAGCACGAGAGGAAATGATGACATCTGCTCAGGACGTCACACCCACACGTTACTTTAGTGTCATCAGCTACCTGGAAATGTGTCTGTGTGTGTGTGTGTGTGTGTGTGTGTGTGTGTGTGCGATGACTGAGTGGTGGTGGTGGGGTGGAATGGTGATGTAATGTGTGATGTGGTGTGGCAGGATGGAGTGTGGTGCGTTGAAGAGTAGTACTGTCTGTGTGACGGGAGTGGGTGTGGTAGTGTGGTGTGGTGGTCGGTGTGGTTGTCTAGCGCTTTCGTATGATGGAGCAGCGTAGTGAAGTGGAGTGGTAGTGTGGATAAGTGGAATGACGTAAGTGGAGTGGTGTGGTATTGTGTGGAAGGATGGTAGACTGATAAATAAATAAAAAATAAATATGCTATAATAATAATAATAATAATAATAATAATAATAATAATAATAATAATACGGTTGGATGAAGTGTGATGTTGAATGATGTATGCTGATTTAAAGGAGAAGAGTGGTGAACAAGTCTCTCTCTCTCTCTCTCTCTCTCTCTCCAACACCCACCTCGTTAACGCAACACTCCTCCACCTTCGTCCATTTCATCAATTCGGCCAGAGTACGCCTTTATAATTCTATTCTTGCTCTCTCCAGACGATTTTATTCAGCTTAGCACACACCTCTACTGTAGTAATGAAGGGGATAATAAAGGCTATAATTATCTAACCCCCTCAATTCGAAAAATCTCTTCTCATCTGAATAAAATCGTCTACATGAACAAGAAACTACAAAAAATCGGATTGAAGGATTTATTCGCTTCAGCCCGAGGACATCCTTTTAACTTTTGCTTCCCAGACGATTTAATTCAGCTAAGAACTCCATACTAGTAAAAAAAATATGAATGCTACAGCCAAACCCTTCAACCCCATAACTCTTACGTGAGGTAAATATAATTTAGACGGATTAAAAATAGTAAATGAAGAGATCGTATTTAACTTAACAGGAACTCACTGGCGCCGCCCACACCCACTCCAGCAACTTTGTAAAACTGTTTGGAGCTCTGAACCTACAAATCCATAATCTGTACCTATTTATATTATTCTACATTTAACCCCATATTACCAATTTTTTTAACTGATTTTTTTAAGGGTGTTTGTCAAGGTTATTAGTACACTTACCCTCCCATTCCAAGGTCTATGGGAAGCTGAGGAAAATCGTCTGGTCACAAGAATAATATATATATATATATATATATATATATATATATAGTGAAAGGGTTGAAACATCACCCACTCGACCCACAACTCCAAACATGGAAATATAAAACTGAATCGAGTCGTGCCATCATCAAGGCCATATTAATCTAAACGTTGTCTTAATGTTTAATATTTGATAATGATCTCTTACAAACGTTGCTTTTTTTTTTATTTTTATGAATTCGGGTCGACATCCTTTTTTTCTCTTCTTTCTTTTCTGTTCTTTTCTTTTCTTTCCTTCTTTTTCTTTTTTTTGACCGCGTTTCAGGTTTTCTTCATTTTTAAAAAAGGTTTATATATTCTTAGCTTTGAACACATCCTGCCGATTTTCTCCTCCTCCTCCTCATCATCAGCACCATCAGCACCCTAATGCCCACCTACTGTAAAGCTGGAGCGAGGCAGAATCCAAAAACAAGGAAAGCTAAACCACAAAAGTGCGAGGCCCAGTCAGTCACAAATCATTCAGACAATTAGTGTCAACAGTTTAGATAATAAGGCAAAGATAGAATGGTCTAATAATCTATAATCTAGAGAATACCGCCATATTTCATCGATGTCTGCAATGGTGTGAAGGTATGTTTTTATTTGTGCTGAGAGAGTCATCAGTCCCTTACTTTCTCTTCTTAACTCGCCCACCTCTTGGTATTAAGATATTCTCTCTCTCACTCTCTCTCTCTCTCTCTCTCTCTCTCTCTCTCTCTCTCACTCTCTCACTCTCTCTCGACCCCTACCCCCATCTTCTTTTCTCCACGCCTTACTGCGTCTGATTGTCTTCTCTCTGAATATATGCGCACACACACACACACACACACACACACACACACACACACACACACAATATCTGAGGTCTTAAAAAAAAATCTGTTTATGCTTGGTACACTCTTTCTCTCTTCTCTTCCCCTCTGTATACTCCCTCATTCTATTTATCTTATTCTCCCTCTCCCTCCAATCTCCCTCTTCACTTTCCTCCACTTCCCCGTCTCTCCTCTCTATATACTCCCTCCGTCCTTTACCCTGTTCTCCTATCTCCAGCCCCCCTCTTATCTTTCATCCACTTCCTTTTCCCTCCTCTCTGTATTCTCCCTCAATTCTTCCCTCACCCTATTCTCCCTCTCTCTCTCCAACCTCCCTCTTCTCTCTCCTCCACTCTCCTTTCTCCACACCTCCATATAGTGACCCCCTCCCTCTCCTCCCCCCGTGTAAGGCCGCGTGGTAGGTAGGTGTGTGTGAGTCAGACGGGGTACCTTATTTGGAGTGTGTCAGAGGGCGAGTGGGGGCCTTTGCTTTCCTCTCACACCTGTTCTCTCTCTCTCTCTCTCTCTCTCTCTCTACCTACCTACCTACCTACCTACCGACTTACCTACCCACCTACCTAACTACCTACCTACCTACCTAAGCCTCATTACTTTCAGCACTTATTTCATCGTTCCAAGGTTACTACGACTCTTAGCTGTACAAAACACTAGAGTTGTCCCGTTCATGAAAGGGTCAATGGGTACAATGCTCATACAATACACTCCTTTCTTAATACTACCGTTTGCCGTTAACAAGAGCAAAATACTAGAGCTTTCCCGACCATGAGAAGGCCAACTCGTTCTTCCAGAGCACACAGTTTTCATCTTAATCTTGCTTTCCCCCAGTTAATTTTACTCACCTTAGGATATAGCCTATTTTTCGAACTGGAGGGGTTACGTAGAGCCTTCATTTACCCTTTCAGTATGAGAGGACCTCCTTAATCTTAATAATCTCTTAAGGAGTTAGCCTCTCTTCTTTACCCTGCTATCATCACCCCTTCTCTTCGTTTTCTTACTCTTTTTCTTGTCCTCCTTCCCTCTCTAATCGTCCTTTCTTGTACTCCTTTTTTACTGTTAATTTCTCCTCCCTACTTCAACTCTTTTAACCCCTTTCCTTTCATCTTCCTAAAATCCTCCATATATCTTTTTCCCTCCTTTATTTTATCATTTTTCCTTCTTATCCCCTCGTCTTCAAAAAACGATTATAGTTACATCTCCCTACACCTTGTTATTTACTCTTTATCTCTGCTGTCTTGCAAACTTCCTCTCCTCAATTCCTCTTATATTTTCCATTTCCCTTCTCCTTTCGTCCCTATTTTTATCTTTCCTTTGCATCATCTTTACTCCTCCTTCATCCTATTATCATTTTTATCATTACTCTTTTCTTACCTACGCCTTCCTCCCCTCCTCCAATCCTCCTCCGTCGTCTCTACCTATCTCCTTTTGCCTCTTCCTTCCTTCCTTCATCCCATCATCTCTTCATTATATTTATTCGTCATTAGTTTTATCATATTTTTTTCCCTCCCTCCCCGCTGCTCTCCGCCGTCAGTGTGATGCTAACCAGTCCCTTACTTTCACTGGCCTCTGTGTCACCCTCTTCCACCCAGACCCCTGCCTACCTCCCTACCACCTGCCTACCACCCTACCTTCCTTCTCTGCCTACCACCCTACCCACCTTCTCTGCCTAACTTCCCACCTACCTACCCACATACATGTCGTGCCTACTTATCTACTCACCTTCTGTGCCTACCACCCTGCCCATCTTCTCTGCCTAACTTCCCGCCTACCTACCTACATACATGTCGTGCCTACTTATCTACCCACCTTCTCTGCCTACCACCCTACCCACCTTCTCTGCCTAACTTCCCACCTACCTACATACATACATGTCGTGCCTACTTATCTACCGACTCACTGACTTACCAGCGTACTTATTAAATCATCCTGCCTTTTTTTTTATTTATTGTCTAAATACCTGTTTTCCTAACTGTCATAGGTACTTATATACCCTACCAACCTACCGACCAATATACCTACCAACTTACCTGTCACCTACCCCGTAAGATCCGCCATTCTACCAAGTTTATACAACACCTTCCTAAGTACTAGATCTGCTCTACCTTACTGCCATCCCTGCTAATCTACCTACTACTGAACCTACTACCTGCCTGAGCTTCTGCAATCCATTAACCTACAGAGAGTAGGAATCCTGAGGGGGCACTTTGGAATGACCACAGAATCCCTTTACAATCTACAGGGAAAGAAAATTCAATCCTATTACGCCGTCCGCTGGTACTGTCGGTTTGGGAGTGTGTATAATGGCTAGAGGAAGATATACACATTTTTTATTATAGAGAATTCCTATCCATCAAAGGCTTAATGAGATACTTAGAAGCACAATAGTGGAGTGTTCAATAAGTTAGCCATCAAATTGTTAAAGAAAAAAAGTTCCTAAACACTCAGAGATTTTTTAAAACAGTATACGTATCGATTTATCTACATCCCTCCCTCCTCCTTTCCTCCCTCCCTCCCTCCCTCTATGGTCCCTCCCTGCCTCCCTCCCGCCCCCCATGCATGCCCACTCACCAATTTGCGAACTTTCCTTCCTACTTATCAGTCCTATTATCTACCCACTTAACTCCAAGGGTACTGATGATATCTTTATTTCTGTGATCCGTGACTGTGATTTCCGAAAGATAAGCACTCTTTATTAAACCGTACTTGTAGTAGTAGTAGTAGTAGTTATAATAATAATAATAATAATAATAATAATAACAGCTTCACCCATCAAAAACAAGCCCACTCCGTCTGCCCTGTCAGCTTCAGCAACGATATCCAGCAAGCAATCATAACAAGACCCTCACAAAACAGCCTCCACATACCAATCTATCAAACAGATGGCGTCAAGTTTGGCTCATAAAACTAGCTGGGCTGTTTATGTCAGTGTGTATAAATATTCAAACAGTTCTGGAGACACGCAGTATATATTTCTCTGCTCCCCAAGGCTGTGTGTGTGCGTGGGTGTAGGTGAGGACGAGTATGTGGGGAAGAGAATGGGAAAAATATATACCGGTATACGTGTGTGTGTGTGTGTGTGTGTGTGTGTGTGTGTGTGTGTGTGTGTGTGTGTGTGTGTGTGTGTGTGTGTGTGTGTGTGTGTGTGTGTGTGTGTGTGTGTGTGTGTGTGTGAAGTTATGTTAACCATAGGGACACATAGATAAATGGGATGAGAGAGAAAACAAAAAAGGGCTTAAGAAGGAAGAGAAAAAGGAATCTGAGGAGGAACAGAGAGAGAGAGAGAGAGAGAGAGAGAGAGAGTTTTAAAAGAAGGCTATTACTCTCCTGCCTGTGTTTTCTCTCCCACCCAGTAAATCCATAGGTGAATAAGTAACAGCTTGGGGAAAATGCGTGTTCTTGGCTTTATATTTGCTGAGAAAAGTACATCGATATCATTGAATTTATGAATATCTCGTCTTCAAAATACAATACATCTCTCTACATGACTATACAACAACATACTCTTATCCACAATCACACTACACCTCGTCACATAACATACTTCATATATTATTCCATTACACTCTTCAGTAACACACTTGATTATTGCACACTATCTTCCACGTCACACTACACCCGTCCATACTATAATACACTCTTTCACACCACACAGCACCCTACCATACCACACAGCACCGTTCCATATCACACTGCACCCTACCACACCACTTCACACCCCTTCTCGACACCACACTACACCTCTCCACTCCATACTATCACACTACCCGTCAGGAACAGTGATTAGTTCGACCTTTTCATTTAACATTCATTCCTTGCAGTATTCCACAATGCTACACATCACCCCCCCTCCACTCGACACCGACACACCACACTACACCATAGCACCATACCACACTCACTCTCCACAGCACTACAACACACGTCTCCTCCTCGCCCCTCCACTCCATAACACACCATACTCCTTTTCCACATCACTCCACAACGTCACCCATCCCCCAATCCATTATCCCATACCACACTACACTGCATCATATCACATCACCAGACTGTATCACCCCACTTCACTACGCCACACCACAGTACCAGCCCACTCCACACCACACCAAATCCACACACAAAACTTTACTACACACACACACACACACACACACACACACCATTTCCTCAGGCCACTCCACTCCTGACCAGTTCCTCAAAGGCCAAAGGTGAGGGTAATAAGCGAGGAAACACATGTTCATTTTTTCCCGTATCATCCCACTACACAACACCACATCACATCATATCACCGCATAACACCACACCACACCACCACATCACATCACCGCATAAAACCACATCACATCACCGCATAACACCACACTAAACCACACCACATCACCACATAACACCACACTAAACCACACCACATCACCGCACAACACCACACCACACCAAATCACACATCACCGCATAGCACCACACCACACCACACTAAACCACACTGCACCACCAAACTACATCACCACACAAACACACACACACACACACACACACACACACACACACACACACATCCCCAGACCACCTCACCCCTGGCCAGTTTCTCAAAGGGCAAAGGTGCGAGTAATAAGCGAAGAAACAGCACTTCCCTTTCTTCTGCCTTTCTCATGACAAGAGTGGCATCGAGTCTCATCCCACTGCCCTGTGAAATTGGCTAAACTTTGAGATCCGCGAAGTAACGGGCCATAATTTTCTCTTGTAACTAATGGCTGTATTCTAAGAGGCTTTGGAGATTCCCTAACACCTATTCCTTTGCGATTTATTCCGGATTTACACGTTAATAATCTCTTGTACGTTTGTGTTGTAAACCACGTTAACATTAAAGTGATAAAAATAAAAGACAGTGTTAAGGTGTAATGTGCAAAAACAAATCGCCAAGGAAGAGGTGTTACGAAGCCTCCTAAACCACCAGAAATACAGACTTAAGACCAGGACAGAAAAAAAAAAAATGACGCGATATATTTCCTACCGTAAACGAGATAAATATTTTGTCTAAAGAACAGGAGGCAATAGGGATTTTACTCTCCCTTCTTGCCAAAATGTATGGTATTTATGGTAGGAATTGATCGTAAATATCTTAATCCACGTCCATGCTGACAGTCTGGCTCTACAGTCCAATAAAATCACTAAGATCCTCGTAGTTTGAAAACGGATTGGGTTGACTAGACCAGCGAAATCTAATCTAACCAGCCTTAATGTGATCTAACTTAACTTTACCTAACTCGGCGTGATCCAGTTTATAAATCCTAACAAGATCTAAGCTAAATCAACCTAACTTAAGTATACCTCATTAATCCTAACATATTTTTGTCTTATTATTCATGCCAACACAACCCATTCCAACCCAACCTTCCCTAATCAAGCCAGACTCACCTTGACCCAGCTTAACTGTACCTAATCTAAAGTGATCCAACCCAACCTATTCCAGTGCAGTCCAATTTTACTCAGTCTACCCTTAACTCAAGCCATCCTTATCATGGTTACCTTATTTACAGTCTAGTGTGGTTTGATTACTATACCGGGTTTGCTCCAGTACAGTTAATTTAAGACAGAGACACTCACACTATACTCTGTTCACTTCACCTTGGCCTAAAATTGCCATCCTTCCATCTTGAATACTGTATTATAACAAACGAATAGCACTAGATTATGGTGCTTGTCAAGAAGAAGTGCTACAGAAAGTCACAGAAAGTATATACAGCCACAGTATTGTTCTCTACCACTGAAGAACGAGAAATAAGCAGCAAAAGGATGAAAATTTGGGCCAAGTTGAATGAATGAAGTAGAGGGTTACAGAAGGCCTCCAACACACCACTCCCTGTAGTACCTAGAAGTGGAGGGGGTTGTGCCTAGATTATACTTACTAAATCTTACCTAATTTACTCTACCTTGACCTGGACTTGCCTCAAATAACCTAAGCTACCTCACACCTAAACAATCACACCAAGAGAGAAGTAATTTGATCTGTGAAAGGAAGGGAGATTGATTCGTGACTCAGGTAGAGAACTGACATTACTGATTTTCCACAAGATCATAAAAACACCTCCACCAATACCATTATACCAGTTCCGAATGAAAAAAAAAATGTATTCAATATGGAAGGTGAATATTACTGCCGAAGTGGTGACATGCAAGGGTGCATGTTGCGTAGGGAAACACCTGGGCCTTAGGCAATTGAATCTATGCTCTGGGTCACACACACACACACACACACACACACACACACACACACACACAAGTAGACCCCCAACCTCGGATAAAACGGACATGTAAACCACAATGAGGGCAGCTGTACAACACGTAGTCTAAGGTCAAGGGCACCACCTCTGCGTCTCCCTGGTTTCTAATACACTCCACTCTCTCTCTCTCTCTCTCTCTCTCTCTCTCTCATCAACTTTACCATTCTTTAGGTGAAATTTGACTGAACACGACATGAGCGACAACCCAACCATTACCTTGCCTTACACACACACACACACACACACACACACACACACACACACACACACACACACACACACACACACACACACACACACACACACACACACACACACACACACACAAGCACCAATTTTCATGGATAAATATGCGGCCACACGTCTACCTGTTTCCTTACGTGTTTACCTGCCCCACTAACCACTTATATTTGATTCCATAATTGCCTGCTTTCACCTGTGCTCCTTGCCTGTCTATGATCGGGCATATGCTTGAGTTAACCCCCCGTTTTTTTCCTGTCTGCTTGCTGTTTTTATTCAGCTTGGAGAAGAATTTACAAAATGAAGGAGTTCCGTAGAGTCCTCCTTTGTCTCTTCACTAAAATGCGTATAACAGAATTTAATAAAATCGTTTGGAAACAGCATGAATAAATCCATAAATCGCGTCGCTGGATTTAAGGGGTTACACTTGAGACTGCAGAGGGTTTTTTTGAGATGAATGAAATCGTCTAGCATTACCCGAAATCAAATGGAAATCTCTTCATTCTTGGCCAAAACGTTTCTCGAAAATTTTCCACTTTTTCTGCTGATGTAGGAATAAATAAAATCTTTTGACGTGATCCTAAAAAAATATCACAGTCAGTACTTCGCATTCAAGAGGCTAATATCTACCTAACTGTAAGTGCGTGTTTACTCTGACCTGACAAAAATCCCTAACTTCATTTAGCTCGATAAACAGGGAAGTGTAATCAGACTGTAGGCTTGATTTGTCCGGCAACCATGGAGACATATTCCATCCTCAGACAAAACTCACGGAAGTACATGTAACCAAAGAAAGTTTTCAATCTGTACAAGTGACCATGATTCCTTAGACGAAAACCTGTGTTTACCTGTAATTTACCTCAGCCATTTTCACCCACCTGCTTGTTTACCTATCTGTCTGTCTGTCTGTCTTAGCACACCTGCCGTTATACCTGTCTTGTTTTCTTTCAGCCGCAAAAAAAAAAAAAAAATACTCCTAAGCTCAGTCTCTGTAAAAATAATAATCCCGTCGAAAGTCAAGCAAAAGAAGACCAATTCAAGATTCATTCATTTCGAGATGCCTAGTGGACAAACTGCCTCGTAAACTGTAGTAGATAGGAGGAAAAACACAAACTACCTACCTACCTTCCCTACATACCGATTACCTACCTACTTACATGCCAGCCTATGTACCTACCTACCTGCCTATTCGTTTACCTGTCCACCTTTATACCCCTTTATTCACCTATCCGGCATATACCCACTTTTTTTTTTCCACTTTCTATCTGTTTCTATACCTATCTACCTCCTTCTCTTCTTCCTCATCTGCCTAAAACGTACTTACAACTTCTTTATATCATTTTGTGTTATCCCTACCTACGAAACCACCTGCTCCTGTACCTCCTCACCTACCTAACAAGTACATACACACCTCAATAAGTCACCCACCTACCTGTCTATCTATCTCTTTACCCATTAAACACGTACCCATGCACTTCCTCTTCCTCGCTTCCTTCCTGTCTACCTATCTATCCATCTACCAAGCCACCCCGCCTTTCAACCCGTCTACCTCGACCCTCACAACACCATACCTGCCTGCCTACCTGTCCACCCACATATGCTGCCTTCATTGAATACTCGCCTTATGCACTTCATGGCTTGAATGTTTACCTCCTCTTAATCCATACACCCTCCTACACACACACACACACACACACACACACACACACACACACACACACACACACACACACACAAAGGGTAAGCATAAAATTGTTAACTACAAGCACACACACACACACACACACACACACACACAAAAGGTAAGCACGAAATAGTTAACGAGCACACACACACACACACACACACACACACACACACACACACACACACACACACACACACACACACACACATTCAAGAAATATACAGTTAACGACTTCACACGATATTGCTGTAATGTCTTCCAGATTTCATTCTCGCTATCTAACATACACTTCGATACACTTTAGAGGAATCCTGTTTTACTGAGTTGAAGAAGTTAATGAAGGCTATATCTAACCCATCCAGTTTGAAACGCCTCTCCAAAGCTTTAGAACACATCTCAAAAAGGCAAAGATAAATTACTAGACACATTCTTGTACCAAAAAAAAAAGCTAATGTAAAAAAATGAGCAGCCTATATTTCCCTCCCCCCCTCCCCATTTCCAAAAGTTACTCCTCACTAGAACGATACTGTCTGATGATAGCAAGAACAAATTACCAGACGTCCTCAGGGTGAAGGCGTTAATGGTTTCTGGGAAGGGTGTGTGTGTGTGTGTCTGCATCTCGCTCCAGTGGCCTATTATGTCCTTTGGCTTCGAGTCTTTGTTTTTATTCTTTTTATTTTGAGATCTGGATTGGTTTCTCGAGATGGGAGGGCTACATACCGCCTTCATTAACCCTTCGATACTATACATTTGTTTTCATCTGATGGAACTGAGACACGACCGCAACTTGGATACTAAGTTGCGGTTGCATGAAATCAATGAGCCTTAGTTATGAGCCAGGAATGAGTCTCCTTGGTTACTAGTCAGATCGACCCCCCCCCCCCCTGTCTGACTACACCTGGCCATCAACTGAACTGAAATGGGTTTAAGATCTTGTAAATTTAGAACATATACTGTGTGGGGGGACTCTCCTAAGCTTAATAAAATCGTCTGTAGGCAAGAAGAATAGGATTTAGTACATATTCTCTGCTTCAGTGGGTTATTATTATGCCTCCTCTGTCTCTAACGTCAGTGTTCAGCCATCAGCAACCACAGTGACTCACACACACTACACCCATATACAGCCACACACATCACAATGCATCCACACTCACTCACTCAGTATCCATACCCACCTACGTCAACCTGCACACACACACACACACACACACACACACACACGCACACACACCTTATCATGCCAGGTCACTGATCTTTGCAGTCCGATAACGTTTTTTTTTTTTTTATTCGTCACCAACAATTTTATTTACAGTGAAAGGTAAATGGAGGTCATATCAAAATCCTCCAGTTCGAAAGGTTTCTCTATGGCTGAATAAAATCGTTGGGAGGCACAAAAATAGAGGAATTAAAAATAAGTCATGCGATTCCACACCGTCTCACATCCATCATCCCACCTCCACACCCACACTGACTCCCCCACACATATCAATCCTCTCCCACACCAACTTACACCCCTCACGTTAGTTCTGACATGTCCACACTCATCCACACTCCTTCTCATTGATACCCACTGACGTTTCTACACTTAAATGTACCCTCCCAGCCACATCCACGGGCGCAAACACACCCAAATAAACACCCACACTCACACACGCAAGCACACTCAAAGGAACATCCACCCAAATTCACTCACGAAAACACACCCACACAGACACCCACTCACCCAAGTGCATCCAAGAAAACACCCACCCACATCCACTCACGCAAACGCAACCAGATTGATACCCACTCACACAGACACACCCAAACACCCACCCACATCCACTCAAGCAAACACATTCAGACATAGGCCTACTCCCACCTGCACCCACTCACGCAAACACACTCAAACAGGCACCCACCCAAACTCAGCCACCCGCAACCCGCCCACAGCTACTCCCACCCACCACAAGATTATAGTCTGGCGGAGGGCGTGGGTGAGAGAGCCAACGCCCACAAACACACACACACACACACACACACACACACACACACACACACACACAGTTGATTCGTTCCAGCATGTGTACACAGGTTAACAAGCGCACATACACGACTTTTAACGTATAGTTGATTATAACTATGAGGGATCCCGTTACACACACACACACACACACACACACACACACACACACAGTTGATTCGTTCCAGCATGTGTACACAGGTTAACAAGCGCACATACCCTCACATACACGACTTTTAACGTATAGTTGATTATAACTATGAGGGATCCCGTTACACACACACACACACACACACACACACACACACACACACACACACACACACACACACACACACACACACACACACGTTCCTAAACAATTCCCGTTCACCGCTACCACCCTACACCTGTCCCACTTAACCTCTGGATGATATGCACGCTCACTACACACCTCTCATTCTTGCACCCCTCTCTCTCTCTCTCTCTCTCTCTCTCATCCATAATTCACTCCTTCACTCACTGACTCACTCCTGTTGACTGGCAATCTTCCCTCACCTTCACCCTTTTTCCTCTTCTCTGTTCTTTTCCTCAATTTTTTGTTTTTCTCTTACACTGTTTATCCATGCTCAGTCGATCCTGACTCCCTCATTCTTTTTTTTTTCCCATCCCTTCCTCCATCTCTTCATTTCTCCTTCCCAATTCACTGCCTCATTTCCTATACCTACCCTCCTATTTTCCCTCTACGCCCTCTCAATCCTCACTCCTCATCCCTCTCTCTTTCTATAAATCCCTCCCTCCCACATTCCCTTGCCTGCCCTTCCTCACTTACTGGGTTTCTTATTCTTCTCTCTCTCCCTCCCTCCCTGCCTCCCTTCCCTCCCTCTCCTTCATCCCTCTCTCCTCCTGCCCCGTGCCTCGCTCCCACATTCCCTCCCTCCCTCATCTCTCTCTATCCCTCTCTCACTGCTCCCTCCTACACTCCCTCACTCCTTCTCTCTCTCCCTCCCTTCCTCATCCATCTATCCCCTTCCCTTACCGCCTCCCTACCACATTCCCTCCCTCCCTTCCTCCTTCCCTCATCCCTGTCTCTCCCTACCTCATTGCCTCCCTCTCTCCCTCTCACTAATGCCGTCCTCATCCCTCTCTCCTCCCCTCCCTGCTTCCTCTCTCTCTTCCTCCCCAACTGCCTCCCTCCCACATTCTCTTCCTCCTTCCCTTCCTCCCTCCCAAGTTTCCCCACACCTTTCATCCTTCCCTCCTCCTTCCCTCACAAGCTCCCATCTTCATCCCCTTCCCTGCCCCCCTAACTGCCTCCCTCCCACACTCCCTCCCTGCCTCCCTAACTGCCTCCCTCCCACACTCCCTCACTGCCTTCCACACTCCCTCTCCCCCACGGCCTGCCTCCCACATAAGCTCACCTTTATTTACATATGTACACTGAAGGACGCTTTTTGCTATACTTTTTTACAGGGGAAATTGTCTCTTCCTTTGTGTGTGTGTGTGTGTGTGTGTGTGTGTGTGTGTGTGTGTGTGTGTGTGTGTGTGTGTGTGTGTGTGTGTGTGTGTGTGTGTGTGTGTGTGTGTGTGTGTGTGAATTTGTAAACTATTTTTGCGTAATATTTCTCTCTCATCTTTCCCCTTTCCCCAACTTTCTTTGTCAATCTCTGTCGTCATTCTATAATTATCTCACTTCCTGATTTGTCATTATTTTCTTCCTCTACCCTTTCCTTTTGCCCTTCCTTCCATCCTGCCTTCTTACCTATCTCACTCCTTTTCTTCTTCACTCCACTCTTCGTTCCTCCTCTCTGTCCTTCAACTCCCTCCCTTCCTCCCACATTCACCCTGCCCCTAGTCTCCCTCACTCCCTCCTTCGCGCTCACTCTCAATCCTTCACATCCTACCTACCTCTCTCCATCCTCACTCCCTCTCTCCATCTTCCTTTTCCCGCTTCATCATTCCCTCAACATCTTTCCTTCCCTCTCTTCATCATTCTCTCCCTCTCCCTGTCATTTCATCTCCCTTTCTTCCAACCTCTGTCTATTATTGCCTCTCCTTCCTTCCTTCTTTCCCTCCCTCCCTCTTCATCATTCCCTTTCATTTCCATCGTCCCTTTCCTCTTCATTCCTCCCCCACTCTCCCCATCACATCCCCTCCTTTTCTCCCTGCCTCCTTCATTCTCCCTTCCCTCCCTATCTCCATCACTCCCCCTCCTCTCCCTCCCTCTCTCCATCACTCCTCCTACTCTCTCTCCCGCTCTCCACCATTCATCCTCCTTCCCTCTCTCTCTCTCTCTCTTTCTCCCTCCCTCCTCCAGCAGGGCCTCCTCCTCTTCGACCTGCCCTGCGCGACCGCCATAAACTGACTAAGGCCACGAGTAGGTGGCCTGCAAGGGTGAGGGCAGGTGGGGGGGGGAGGGGGAGGTGTAGGGGTAGAGGAGAGGTTAGATTGGATCCAGAGGGGGGGGAGGGGGGAGAGCAGAGAAACCTACACCAAACCACTCTCTCTTACTTTCTTCTCTTTCACCGTCTGTATCTTGTATCCATCCTACTCTCCTAACCACTGTCTCCTTCCTCTTCCCTCTGTATCGCCATCTGCGTCTTGTATTTATCTTCTCCCCCTCCTAACCCCTCCTGTGATTTTGCCCCTTCGAAGGTAAGACAAGAAGGGAAGTAAGAAGGAGACAGGGTAAGGTCAGCTTGGAGACGTTGCGGGGCAGAGCAACAGGTAGAGAAAAGGGTTGAGTTGTGTGAGGAGGGCTATTCGAAGAGAGGGAAAGGAAAGGCCAGAGTGAGAGGAGCGGTTGGAGGGAGAGGAGGGGGAGAGGCTGGATGGAGGGGAGGGTGAACAGGTTAGAAAGAGACGGGCGATGTGGCGTAGGAGAGGTGGGGTAAGTTAGAGAGATAAAGCACGTCGAAAGGACAGAAAGGTCATAGGGACGTATAAGGACGAAGGGAAAAGGCTAGTAGGAAAGAGGGAAGGAAAGGATAGGTTGGATGCTGGGATAGGTTCTGAAGAAATTTGTGAAAGGTTAAGACTGGAGAGAAAGAACTATAAGGTGTTGGGGTGGACGAGGAAAGGAGAGAGAGAGAGAGAGAGAGAGAGAGAGAGAGAGAAGGGAGGTGCAGGGTACATGTGAAGGGTGAAGGAAGGTTAGACTGCAAGTGATGGGGCAGGTTGCAAAGGGGTTAGATTGCCAAAGGATAAATTGGCAGCAAGTGAAAAGGTTGCAGGGAGAGACCAAGTTTGTGAGGTGTGTGTGTGTGTGTGTGTGTTGCAGAGAAAATGGTGCAAGCCCATTTCATGAAGGAGGGAGGAGATTTATACAGGGAGGAGGCTAGGTTGCAAAGGGAAGAGACGAGGTTGCAGAGGGAAAGGGCGAGGTTGCAAAGAGAAGGAGCGAGGTTGCAAAGGGAAGAGACGAGGTTGCAAAGAGAAGGTGCGAGGTTGCAAAGAGAAGAAGCGAGGTTGCAGAGGGAAGGGGGGAGGTTGCAAAGAGAAGGAGAGAGGTTACAGAAAGGAGTGGGGAGAAATTAGGCGAAGGTGAGGAGAAGGGGAAATGGATCATGATTAGAGGAAGAGGAAGTGGAAAGAGGCGTTATCTAGGAATGAGGAGGTATTGGAGGTATTGGGACTGGAGAAGGAGGGCAAAGAAGCAGGAGTTGAAGGAGTAGAAAGGGTTGAAGGAAGAGAGGTGATGAAGGAGAAAGGACTGAAAGAAGAGAGGTGATGAGGGAGAAAGGACTGAAAAAGGAGGGTGATGAAGAGTGATGAAAGACAACGGACTGAAGGAAGAGGGGTGATGAAAGAGAAAGGATTGAAGGAAGAGGGTGATGAAAGAGAAATGACTGATGGAAGAGGGTGATGAAAGAGAATGGACTGAAGGAAATGAAGTAATGAAGGAGAAAGGACTGAAGGAAGAGGGGTAATGACAGAGAAGGGACTGACGGAAGAGGAGGAGATGATGGAGGAGAGGTGATGAAGAAGGACTGAAGGAGGAGGGGAGATGAAGAAGAAAGAACCGAAGGGGAAGAATAAGCTTGTATGTAAGGTGTTTCAGAAGAATAGTGAGGATGTTGCCAAAAGTTGAAATTGCATGGGCTTGATTGCAAAGGGGAAGGTGATCAGGGGTGGACTAACGGTGAAGTGTGGCACCTCCAGGCACTTTATGCGAGAGAGAGAGAGAGAGAGACAGAGAGAGAGAGAGACAGAGACAGAGAGAGAGAACAATTGTGTGTGTGTGTGTGTGTGTGTGTGTGTGTGTGTGTGTGTGTGTGTGTGTGTGTGTGTGTGTGTGTGTTTACATAATAACCTTGATGTAAAGCTCATAAGCATCAAATGAATTGTTCCATGATCGCCAATCTCTCTCTCTCTCTCTCTCTCTCTCTCTCTCTCTCTCTCACCTTCAGATTTAGGCATCATCAACGTTTATTACCCTCTAAGTCAGGGCGTTGGTTGAGTCATTAGTCATGCCTTTGGGTCTTTTATTAGAGAGAGAGAGAGAGAGAGAGAGAGAGAGAGAGAGAGATGGGGTACTGACAAGCTGAATGAAGAAAGGAAATGAACAGAGAAAAGGAGATGAAAAGAAAGGGAAATCGGGAGAGGAAAAGAGAGAGTGAGAAACGAAAGAGGGAGGGAGAGAAAAAGAGAGAGGGAGAGAAAAAGAGAGAGGGAAAGAAAAAGAGAGCGGGAGGGAGGGAAAAATTAGAGGGTCGGCATTCCAGCGACGGGAAAAGTTGCGAAAAAGTGGAGGAAAACAGCAATGGGGAGGAGGGGAAGTGGAGGGAGGGAGGGAAGGATAGAGAGAAGAAGGGAGGGAAGGATGGAAGTAGGAAGGGAGGGACGGATGGAGGCAAGAAGGGAGGGAAGTGACAAAGAAAAGAAAGGTAAGAGGAATAGAAGAGGAAATTAATGTATGAAAAGATGAGAGGAAGGAAAAAGAGAGGATGCAAGATGGTGAATAAGAAACAGAAAGTTAGATGACTGGAAAGTGCAAGCAAAGGGGTAGAAAGGAAGGAAGATGCAGAAATAATAACAGGTGATGAAAAGGAAATGAAGAAGGAAATAGAAAATGACACGAGAAACAGAAACGAACAACTGAAACACAAGATCAGGAAAAAAAAAAAGAAAAAAATGGAAGTGAGGAAGGAAACAGAAAAATGACACGAGAAGTTAAAGACGAGAGTAAAGAGAGAGGGAAGCGAATTTAAACAGAAGAATACAAGAATTATGCTACTGAGTTCGCAAGGTCTCTTCTAAACTAAATAAACTCGTGCAACAGACTTAACAGAAAAAATATGCCCTCGAATTGCTGGCGTTGAGGAAGCAAAGCAAGACCAAAGAGATATTAGTGGGAGGTGGAAGAGAAGCGGAGGAGGGGTAATGAAAATAAAAATGTAGACAGGAAAAGGAGGAAATGAGTACGAGAAAGACAGGAGGGAAGGAGAGATGGATCTGAGGAGTAAAAGAGAAAGAGAAAAGAGAGGTAGATTACATGGAGGGAAGGAGGGAAGGAATAAACAAAGGAGGAGACAAAAAAGGAAATGAATAAAGAAAGATCAGAGGGTAGATGAGAAAATAAATAACGAGAGAAAACATGGAGGGAAGGAGAGGATAAGATACAGGAAAGAGATCAAACAGAAGGAAGAGTTGAAAGGGAAGATGAAGAAGAAAAGAAGAGGAAGGAGGAAAAGGGAGATGTGAAGATAGATGATAACAGATGATAATGGAGCCGACAAAAAAGAACAGAAGGAGGACCAGAAGGAAGAGAAACGGATAGGATGGAGAGTAGAAAGAAATAAAAAAGAAAAATGAGGACAGAGGAAGAGGTTCAAGGAAGAGGATGGGATAATAGAGGCAGAGGAAGAGCGTGAAGTGTAATCTGGAGGGGGAACCAACCTTGGGGGGGAAGCGTGAAAGGCCTGAGGGAGAGGGGAAAGAGACTGTCAAGGATCATAATTATCACAGTTATCCCTCCTTTATACACACTCTCTCTCTCTCTCTCTCTCTCTCTCTCTCCTCTCTCTCTCTCTCCCTCCTCTCTCTCTCTCTCTCTCTCTCTCTTTCTCTCCCCAGCCTTCCTCTAACTCCCTCTTTTTCTCTACAGCCCTCCATCTTTCTCTCTCTTTCTCTGCAACCCTCACTCCTATCTGTCTTAAGATTACAACCCTCCGCCCTGGCTCTCTCTCTCTCTCCCTCTCTCTCTTCTCCTTCCTGTCCTTGCTTTAAAACCTTTCTGGTCAACTTCCCTCACACACAAACGAACACTACCACAACTACCATCTAACTCTACCACCACCATCATTACTACAACCACTACTACCACAACCACCTCCACCACCACTACTACCACTGGGCTATTATTTCGGGTGGCCTGATTGTGAAAAGGTGTGTGTGTGTGTGTGTGTGTGTGTGTGTGTGTGTGTGTGTGTGTGTGTGTGTGTGTGTGTGTGTGTGTGTGTGTGAGAGAGAGAGAGAGAGAGAGAGAGAGAGAGAGAGAGAGAGAATACTGTTTTCCCTTTAACCCACATCCATCTCTAAAGCACAACCATCGAAAAATGTGCACCAACTACCCACCATCCCAGCAATAATATACATCAAGCTCTAAAATTTCTGGTTCAGGATGTCCAGGTCACAGAGGGTGTAATTTGCTTGATGACCTCGCGACACACACACACACACACACACACACACACACACACACACACACACACACAATGACACGGCAACACACTCACTCTTATTTTCACCCTTCCCTAAGCTGCATAAATTCATCTGTTTGTGGCGCGAATACAGTAGAAAACACATCACTTCATCGAACGTTCAAAAGCTTGGACGTAAAAGCGAACTAGTTTTAATGGCAAAATGAAACCTGACTCCACGACGACCTGATGGGAGTTTCTTTAGGGATTACTTAATACTTTAGATCCTATAAACATTGCAAAATATATAGGATATCGTATAAAATGTCCCCTAATGCGTAGTCAACTGATTCACAGAAAGCTTATATTTTCCAATCAACAGTATTTTTTTTTATACATTACTGATAGTTCTCTCATCTCCGTATTTTCTCCTTCCTTGCTACTGGATCCCATCACGCCCCATCTTTAGGTAGGAAAAACGGGTCAGAATGTTGAATACGACGACGGCGATGATGATGATGATGATGATGATGATGATGATGATGATGATGATGATGATGATGATAATGATGATGATAATGATGATGGTGATTTACAAACATAAGCCCAAAGGCGTATTTAATAATGTTTTTTTAATAGAGTAGGACAAGGAGACTCCGCCAAATGTCACCAACACTGCTTTCACACTATTATTTTCTTTATTCTTTTTCTCTCTCACTATCATTTCTCTCCTTATATCCCTCCCTCATCATCCCTTTCCCGTTCCCTCCCTCCCTCTCCCTCACTACCCATTTCTATCCATCTTTCCCTTCCCCACTATCTCCTTCCCTCCCACCCTCCCTCTCTCTTCCATCATCCCTGCTTCCCTCACTCCCTCTACCTCTCTTCCTCCCTCCCTCTCTCTCCATTGCTCTTTCCCTCCCTTTTCCCCCTCCTCTGTCTTCCTCCATGAATCCTTCCTTCCCTCCCTCCCTCCCTCATTCCACCACCATCCCTCTCTCTTCCTCTCACCCTCATTTCCTCCCCCCTGCTCTATCCCTCCCCCTCCCTTCCCCCCTCCACTATCCCTCCCCCTCCCTGCCATCCCTCCCCTCCTATCCCCTGGCCGATTAACAAGACACATTTCTGGTCAGTGTTGCTAAGGGGGTGAGATTAAGATGAGGGAAGGAGAGGAGGAGGGAGGGAGAGAGGGTGGGGGAGAGGGAGGGGAGGGGGGAGGAAGAGGGGAAGAGGGTTGGTGGGGGAGGGGGAGGAGGAGGGGAAGAGAGTTGGTGGGGGAGGGTAAGGGGTAGGGGGAGATGAGGGAAGGGGGAGCACCTAACCAATCTTAATATGCAACACCATTCTTCACCTAAACCATACCAGCCTTCTCTCTCTCCCTCCCTCTCTCTCTCTCTCTCTCTCTCTCTCTCTCTTTCTCTCTCTTTCTCTAAGGCATAATTACTCGCTCTATTCATGTCATCTGAAGAGGGTGTTTTATGAACCTTTCCATTCTCATTTCCTCCTCTTTCTTCTTCCCCCTCATGTTCTCTCTCTCTCTCTCTCTCTCTCCCCCCATCTCTTTATCTCATCATTTTCATATCTTTCTTTACGTACTCATATCTTCAGTTTGTTGTTATTCTCTTGCACTGTTTTCTATATTTACATCAATTCTCTCCTTCGCTCTCTCCTTGTTTCCTTTTTCCACTCGATTATTTGTCTTTCTCACCCTCTTTTGTCTTTCTCCTTTTTTCCCTCTCTCGCTCTCTCTGTTTCCTATCTTCTCTTTCTCTCCTTTTCAGTTTCTCTACCTCATTCCTTCTCTTCCTTCTTTTCACCTATTTCCTTCCCTTCTTCTTTCTTTCCCCCTTCTTCCTCTCTCTCCCTTCCCTCGTTCCCCTTCTCTCCTTACCTCCCGCCCTTCGTCCTCCTCTCCCTCAATTCTTCCCTCTTCTCTCCTCCCTTCCCCCTCTCCCTCCTTCTCTTCCTCCCCGTCTCCTCCTTGCAATCATTCACTTCCCTGCATCCCTCTTTTGTGGTATAATTCTTCCTTTGACCCCATTCACAGATACTCTCTCTCTCTCTCTCTCTCTCTCTCTCCATGCATTCCTACCTACTCCATCCCTTTTTCCATCCCACCTTCCCTCTTCCATCCTCCTCATTGCTTCCCTTTTTCCCTTTCTTTCTTCTACTCTTTCATGTCCTTTCCTCCCTCTCTTCCTCTTCCTCTCTCTCTCTCTCTCTCTCTCTCTCTCTCTCTCTCTCTCTCTTGCCTTCCCCCCTACCTCCAAACCTCTCTCACCCATCTCCCTCACTCCCCCTCTCCTTCATCCTTCTCTCTCCCTCCGTTCTTTCTTCCCTCCCTTACCCTCCTCCCTTCTTCTCCTCCTTCACCTTTCTCCCTCCCTCCCTCCCTCTCTCTCCTTTCCTCCTTCCCTCCCTCACTACCTACCTACCTATCGCTCTCACTGTCCTCCCTCCTTCCCTCTCTCACCCGTTCCTCCTCTCTCTATCCCTCCCTCTCCCTTCCTCCCTCTCTCCCTCCCTCCCTTAACAAGACTCAACAAGATGCAATAACAGAACAAGAATTCCCTCCCCTCACTCCCTCCCTCAGTTGCCAGGGAGGGAGGGAGGGAGGGAGGGAGGAAGGGAAGGAAGGAAGGAGGGAGGAAGAGAAAGACAGGGAGGAAGCAATACGGAATGACCGAAGGGAGGGGAGGAAAGAAGAGAAAGTGGGAGCCAAAGGATGGAGGGAATATTAAGAGAGGAAGGAAGCCTGAGAAGAATGGAGCAGCAGGGAGAAGGAAAGGAAGGAGAGAAGAAAAGGGAGAATGGGAGGGAAGGAAAGACACTGATGGGACAAGAGGAAGGGAGTGAGAAAAAGGAAGAGGTGATGCAAAATGAAATAAGTAATAAGGAAATGTTATGAAAAAAATGACAATGAAATTACAATATTAAGTGTGATACAACAGGGAACCAATAAGAGGAATAGAGAGGAGGAGAAGAAAGGAGGAAGAGGGAGAAGGGAGAAGGGGAGGGAGAGGAGACAAGGGAGTGTGCGAGGGAGAGGAGAGAAGGGAGAAGGGGAGGGAGAGGAGACAAGGGAGTGTGGGAGGGAGAGGAGAGAAGGGAGAGGGGGTGGAAGAGGAAGGGAGGAAGTAGACAGATGCAAGGCCTTAGTCGAAATCATAAGTAAACAGAAGGAAATAAAGAAGGAAGAGGCGAGATGGAACCAAAGGATTAAACAAGGAACATAATATAACGGGAAAAAGAGGGAGAGGTTACAATGAACGGGAAAAAATGAAGATGATGCAATGAGGAAAATGTGGAGCAGGAAAAGGGAGACGGAAAAGGGGAATAGAAAGAATAGAGAATGAAAAGGAGACAACAAAAGATATACTATGACAGTGCAAGAGGGAAAAGGAAGAAAGAATTGAGTTAAGAAAAGAAGAGACGGGTGACAAGGGCAAAACTATGAAGGGGAAGAAGGAAGGAAGAGAGGGAACAAGTGTGAAAGAAGGATGAAATTAATGGAAGCAAAGAAAGAAGTATGAAGGATGGAGGATATGTGCACGGTAGAAAAGCAGAGAGCGAAGCAGAAAGCAAGTATGAAAGAAGAAGGAAGCGTGCATGGAAGAGATGCAGAGAGGGAGGCAGGAAACAGGTATGATGGAAGAAGGAAGTGTGCATGGAAGAGAAGCAGAGAGGGACGCAGAAGGCAAGTATGAAGACAGTAAGAAGCACTGGCAATTGCTCACGTGTTGTGGTCTAAGGGGGGGTCAAGGAGGCATGGAGGGGAGGGGGTGGGGGGCAGGGAGAAAGGTGAAGGGGGGAGGGGAAAGAAGAATGAGGGTAGGAGGGAGGGAGGTATGAGGAAGAAAAGCATAACGGAAGTAGGTACGGGAATGGAGGGAGGAATGAGTAAAAATGTAAAGGAAAAAAGGTGTGCTGGAAGGAGAGATTGATGCATGAGGAAGGGAGGAAATGGAATGAGAAGGAAAGATATGAGGGAAGGATGGAAGATGTGAAGGAAGGGGAAAGAGAAAAAAATGAGTATGAGGAAGGAAGAGCAGTGTAATGTAAGGAGAGAAGGAGGTGTGGAGGAGGGAAAGGAAGGAAGATAGGAAGGAAAGATCAAGTTACTGAGAGTGAAGAAAACGATAATAACTTAAGAAAAGGTAATAAAAGAGGGAGACCTGTTGACCCTTTAAAGACAGATCTATTGTTAACAAAAAAGATAAAAAATAAAAGTGTGCAACTAACTACGTGAATGAGGACAGACTCTCTCTCTCTCTCTCTCTCTCTCTCTCTCTCTCTCTCTCTCTCTCTCTCTCTCTCATCCATGCACTATAGAAAAATCGATGTGAAAATTTTATATGGATCGAAACATGAAACTTATTCCATTCGATTTAGCCAAGAGAAGAAAAAGAACGGAAAGATTAATACGAGAGAGAGAGAGAGAGAGAGAGAGAGAGAGAGAGAGAGAGGAGGGGAGGTGTAGAGTAAGTGGCTCAATTTATTCATTATCTCCATCCCTCTCTACTCCCTGTCTGTCTCTGCCTCTCTATCTCTTTTTGTGTGTGTGTGTGTGTGTGTGTGTGTGTGTGTGTGTGTGTGTGTGTGTGTGTGTGTGTGTGTGTGTGTGTTTACATTCATACTCCGACACCCAAACCACCCTACCTCCACCCACACCTTCCCACCCATATCCACACACTCCAACACCCACACCTTCCCACCCATATCCACACACTCCAACACCCACACCCACACTCCTCTTCCACCCACATTGCTCTCACACCCACATCCTTCCCACACCCACACCTTCCCTCCTACACACCACACCCTCACTTTCCCTCCCACACCTACACCACCACTCCCCTTTTACACCCACATCCCTCCCACATCCATTTCCCTTCCCAACCGTAGGCCCACCCTCCTCCCCCCCTACCCTCCCCCTCCCCCAAATCATTGACCTTACACCAACACTAAACATCCCGTCACAACACCCACGCTACACCCACCCACGCTCCATTACATTAACACTACACCAACCCACACTAGCTTTTTACCCACACTACACCCGCCTACATCGTCTTTACATCCACACTACACTCAGCCACATTCCCTTTACATTTACACTACACCCACCCACTGTATCCTCTTACCCACACTACACCCACTTACACTCTCTTTTTACCCACACTGCACCCATCTACACCCTCTTTACACACACCTTCCCTACAACACTACACCCATTCACACACCCTATGCACCCATACCACACACACCCACAGTCCCTTTACACCCGCACAACACCCACTCAAATGATACCCACCCACACTCTCTTTACACCCAAACTTCTCTTACACCTACACTTACACGCCCTTTAAACCCGCACTACATCCACCCACACTCTCTGTATACCCAAACTGTACTCAAATACACTCCCTGTATATCCACACTAAAATCCACCCGTGCAGTTCTACTTATAAATGATCTGGAGTGGCACTGAAAACTTTTAACACAGGGAATAATTGTAAATACTGGAATATCAGAATTTACATTGATATATTTGAGAGTATATATTTATCCAAACTCTCTCTCTCTCTCTCTCTCTCTCTCTCTCTCTCTCTCTCTCTCTCTTTCAATACACCCACTTACAAACCTGCCCACACACATCCGTCCCTCACCCTCCACACAGGTGTTAGCCAAGCACATCACTCCAACACAGCAACAACCATGCACACACCGTCACAACACATTCTAACCCTCTAGTTCGTTCACCTTAACTTGGCAAAAACTTTCGTACAGGTTATTTCTCGTAGCTAAGTGGCAGAATAAAACAATACTACGATTCTACTATTATTTTTTCCCCGAGAGTTGTGTCATATTCTAGCGTCAACCTCATGCATCATTTCAACATTCAAGATGGAGAGATGGCAATATTAGACCAGTTTAGTGTGAACAGAACATAGTCCAGGATAGTATCTAGAAATCTATAGGCGGAAGGCTAATTCGTACCAGCTAAAAAATTCCTAGCATCTAAAAATACATAGGTCAGGATACACATTATCCATACTATTCACGACAACTTCATGATCTCCCTTACACCTATGCTCTTTTCACTTTAGCCTGGCTCAGATTTTTGCCCTCTCGCAGCCTATGTCACGTAGTTCAGTGGCACAAGAAGACAGTGCTACGGCTCAACATCCTCTCCATTGCACTCCTTCGTGACTAGCATCATAATATAGTGCCAGTCTATTGTTACAGCTCAGCACTGAAGATCGAGAGGTGGCACTTCTAGGCCAGGTTAGAATAAACAGGGTATAGAAGATATGAGATATGGCCAGAGTACGAGCATAAAAACCTGCCTGGTCAACTAATCATCCGTATCAGTTACCGAGTCAACGGCGATAAGAGTGAGTCACGCTCTGATAAATTCTGAGATGCTTGTTCCCTGGAGAAAATTAATCTGTGACTTTGTGTGTGTGTGTGTGTGTGTGTGTGTGTGTGTGTGTGTGTGTGTGTGTGTGTGTGTGTGTGTGTGTGTGTGTGTGTTTTAATGTATGGAAGAAGGTACCAAAGGCCAGGAGCCACAAGACTGTTCCCTCCATAAAAAAAAAATAAATAAATAAATAAGAAAAATTCAAGATATTTCCAAGAGTGACGCCGCCACGTGGTGACACTGATATGACAAAGCGGCTTCACTGCCCGGATATACAACGTCCCTCAACTTCCTCCCTATCCCCTTAAAGGAAGATGGTGGATTGCGGGAAAAGGGCAACTTCGGTCCACTAAGAATTACGGTTACATGAGCTGGGCCTTTTGATAATAGTTTTCCTCTGCCAGACGATTATATTTAACTCAGGAAAACCAGCTGGCAATGAAGGGGTTAATGAAGGCGATGTATAATCCATCTCAAAAATCCCTTCCTATGCTGAATAAAATCGCCTGAGTTAGAAAAAAAAAATTAATAATGTAATTGTATTGATGGTGTTAAATCCCAATGGTCATACAGCAGCGACAGTCTGTTCCATCTCCCTTGAATTGGTGCTCCTTGGGGATGTTTTCAGGAACTTTAAAATACTTCAGAAACACTCGTCGATAAACAGGTGATATGAAATATTGATAAAATCCTTAGGTGGAAGAAAAAAAATAATGATGATGATAATGATGATGGTGGTGGTGGTGGTGGTGGTGGCAGTGGCGGTGGTGATGAAAAAAATAATTGGATATAAGCCCAATCTCAAATGTCTTAACTTTTTCATATTCAGCATACGCAAGATTCAACAGGCAAATAAGAAAATGCTGGAGGGAAGGACTCAAAGCATGTTCCTTGTGTTGGTGTAGGAAGCCAGCGACCCCCATCGCCCACCGCTGTGACCTCATGACTCGTACCACACACGGAAGAGGGGTAGGGGGAGGGGGGTTGGGGGAAGAGGAAGGAACTGAGACTTTCTTCTATGCTTCATGACCCAAAAGAGATTTGAAAGCCTTGATCTACATCCACCATCCCCATCTGTCCATGAGAATCAGGGTTTGTATGATGGAAATAATGATGATCAGGGAATGAGAGAGGAGGATTTTAACTGGTTCATATATATACATATACAGATAGATAGATAGATAGATATTTGTATATATATCATCAATATACCGTAGTCCTTTCTACACTGATCCTAAAATTCTGATGGAAGAAAAAGATTCGCGAAAAATACACTTTAGCTGTTCACTTGGCCACTGTTATCATCAAATTTCAGCTTCCTAGCTCAGAGGCCGTGTAGGATGCGACGGGTACAATTACATCAAACACACAAGCGCCATAAACACAGAGTACACCTTCCTAAGTGAGGACGGTGAAGAAAAACACACCAACACTGGGTGATATGCCAGTGTTTAGGACAGACGACTTTACACAGGGTGGCACGGGACACTTCGTAATGCCTCTTTCTCTGCGATTTATTTTGTACACTACACCTAAACTTTCCCTTGTGGGCTATTTATGTCTTTAATATCGGCATAATTCGCACCAACAACAAACAAGACGATAATGAGGTGTAACATACGGAATAAATCGCTGATGAAGAGGTGTTACGGTCTCCTAAGCCACCTAGAATACGACTCATAAGTGTACCGTAGATTTAGTAGAGTACGGTACGAGGCAAGGCGGGAAGGGAGTGGGGGTGACCTCATCTCCCCTTTTCCCCTAATTGGTACATCACAGCCTTACACACACACACACACACACACACACACACACACACAAAACACGGCCGCTACACACCACTCATAACAACACCAACACATAACAAACCCCCTGCAGTCCACCACTAAGGCTAAGAAAACACCAGCACAACACACACCAATCCCCTCACAACCCATCAAGCTCCGTAAATAACACCACAACACATAAAATTTCCCTTACGACACACTAAGACTACACAACCAACACCAACAATACACATTACACTATATTCTCACTCGTATCACTCACGCCAGACATTCACAACCCAGCCAAGCAAAACACAAGCACGCCTCACTCTCACCCTCAACACTCCCACTGCACATTCAATACATTCCTGATTTACTGTGCTCGTATACGTAAAAATAAAACACATTCATACACCATCGTAGCCCTCTCATGGTCAGGAAAACTCTCTTATTCTATTTTAGCTTGAGGAAGTTTATACTGTGACCATTAACTGTTTCATGATAGGGACGACTCTGTTTTTCTGTTACAGTTGCAGACAGACGATTTTAATAAGTTGTAAGAGTGAGTCATGGAAGCCTGAGATAACACGCTTCTCCCACTCACAGCACTCTATCGGCACACGTACACCACCCACTCAAACAGCACATGCACACCACTACTCACTCAAGCAGCACATGCACACCACACAAACACCACACGCACATCTCCCACTCAAACACCGCACGCACACCACTCACTCAAGCAGTACACGCACACCACCCACTCAAGCAGTACACGCACACCACCCACTCAAACACCACACGCACACCACCCACTCAAACACCACACGCACACCACCCACTCAAACATCGATATGACTAATTTGATTACCACTTCTAAAACATACACATTACCTCACGCAACACACTCACTACACCCAACACAATTTCCTTCAACACATATACCATACCCAAAACTCCTCTCCAACCCACCACAACCCCCAAAACAACCCTCACACGATACACCCACAACACACGGAGACAACATATCCCTACACACTTATTTCCTATCCAACAACACCCGCATTCCATATTTCACTGCCACAACACACCTCTTTCCCTTACACCCACAGCATCCACTACACCCACACACTTCCACTACACTCACACTCATAACACAGCTCTCTCTCATCCCATAACACACATGCGAACTCTAACACACCCTCATATACCACCACGCACTCCCAGACAGCCGTCCTTAATACCCACACACCACCCGCACTTGACCAACCAACTTGACTCACTTATTATATGTGACCGCCGCCCACCACTCTATCCCTCACACACACACACACACACACACACACACACACACACACAATTATCAACAAGCAGCCAAACCATACACACACTGAACTCATATGCACACCACACACACCTCGTCTACCCACACCACACCACACCCACACTCACACCAAGCAGTCATGAACACCACTGAACCATAATGACTCCATGACAAGTCTGACCCGATTATAAGTTATTACATATCCTTACCAAATAAATGAAATCGCTTACAGGTCCAGGAGCAGTGCATCTGTTCTTAGTATGCTTCTAAAGTAACATGAAAAATTAAGAAAGATAAGAATTTTTATAATTACTGTTAAATATCTGTTACAACTAGAAGAGGAATGAGAAAATTAATGACTCCTTATACACGAAAAATGAATACGGTAATTGAGGAAACTAATCTCTGCAAATGTCATCATGATATGTGATCATGATTACTTTGCCTCGGTTTCTATTACGATTACGATTCATTTGTCTCCAAAATCAAAAAGGATCGATTATAGTTCCCTTTAAAATGTGGATCTATTCCAGCTGTCGCTGTTTTATGATTACGATTAGCCCATGTCTAACACACACACACACACACACACACACACACACACACACACACACACACACACACACACACACACACAGCACAAAACCTACACCCACGGATTACTAACATGAGCACACACCCACGCTCACCCACACACTATTAACACATGCACACACCCACACTCACACATTATTAACACAAGCACACACCCACACACTATACCCATACAAGCCCTCCCACACACTGTACCCACACAAGCAGTCACCCACACCGTCGAACTGGCTTAGTGTGACAAAAAAGGGTGAGATCAGTGAACCATGCTTGAGTCAGGCTGTGGCGTGTGGGTGTTACCTGATAGGCCATCTCCACACACACTCAGGGCTCTCACTCTCTCTCTAGTCACGGCTGTCTCGGTCCTTGTTGCTTGGATGGAGGTAGATACACACAGACATAAATTTAGATGCAGCAAGGAAAGACAGGTAGGTAGACAGGTAGGTAGGTAGGTAAGGAGAGAACTGGGCAGGTACGGTATGTAGGTTGGCTTGTGCGTCTATAAACTGGGCGAAACACAAAGATATATAAACAAACAATAATAAGGCAGGCAAAATCTAAGTAAAATGGGCGTAAGATACATTATAAACAATCCGTCTGACTTGTAGACATAATAAATTCATTGATTAAAATATACTTTTAAGATTTTAAAACGTGCATTAAGTCCTTTAGCTAGGCATCATCACTGAAAACTAAAACAGCTCGAACAAAATTAGTGGAGTAGGTACCCAATCATAAATACCCTGCAGATATAAATGTCTATCTAAGCGCCTGTCTATCTATCTATCTATCTATCTATCTATCTATCTATCCTTGTATCTATCAACCTTAAACTCTAACTCCCTGACTGGCGAAAGCTCCTGCCTACTCATGACCTCGACGAATTAGGGACAATATAATGCACCTCGTTTTTGACATGGATTGCTTTTTATTATCCCTCTCTCTCTCTCTCTCTCTCTCTCTCTCTCTCTCTCTCAGTAGTGAT
The DNA here is from genome assembly GCF_032717465.1 of Coenobita brevimanus. Classification (NCBI taxonomy): domain Eukaryota; kingdom Metazoa; phylum Arthropoda; class Malacostraca; order Decapoda; family Coenobitidae; genus Coenobita; species Coenobita brevimanus. Next base: position 26,705,461 of record NC_137043.1, on the reverse strand, counting down.
ATATTAATACCGTATAAAGAATTAGTTTTCTTTACTAACATAACACAATTATTTCTGGCTATTTCCTTTTCCCTTGACCTCTAGTGTTATTATCGTGTGTAAAGTTTGTCATATTATTTCTGTGCTTTTTTTCCACGTTCCTCCTGGATTCTTATTAATTTTACTGCCTCTGTTTTCGTCTGTAATTATGACTTGGCTTCTGTTTTGTCATTTCCTTTGTCATCGCTAATCCTCATCTTCATCTCTTACTCTGCAACTTTAATCTTATTCGCTCCTTTCTTTACATTCTCTCTCTCTCTCTCTCTCTCTCTCTCCACCGCCTCCTTCCTTCCTCTTGGTCTCCACACATCACGACCTCTCCCACGATTTGCCCTTTCCCCTCACCTTCACTCTGAGTTCTCTCTCTCTCTCTCTCTCTCTCCCCAACACTGCCTCCCCCGCTCCCTCACACCCACAACTCACCTAGCACTTCCCACTCCAAATCGGCCTCCCTCTCACCCCAACTCCAACTCACTCCTTCTTCTCTCATTTCTCCCACCAGGTCTATACCCCTCACTCCAACGAATCTTTCTCTCCTCTTTATTTTGATATTTTTTCTCATTAACCACAATACTTTCTATTTTGAAATCTCTCTATCCTTCTCGTAATCAACCATCCATAATACTTTCCAATTTATCTCACTGACAAAACAGACGTATCCTTGTTTTTCATTCCCATCGAACTCACTGTCATTTCTCTCATCAACACTTCACATTTCACCTCTCCTTCCTTCATTTCTTCCTTCCACTGACCTCTCCCTCGTATCATCTCTCAACAGTCTCTCTCCCATCCCTCTCTTTCTGACCCCCTTCACATATCTTCCTTGCTCTAATTTCTTCCACCCACTGAAACCTTTCTTTTCTTCCACTACCGTGCCCCTCTCCCAGTGCTCCCCCGCCTCTCATGCCCCCTTAACCACTCACCTCCCTCTTTCCCCACTCCCACATTCGTCACCATTGCTCACTCTCATATCCCACTCTCATCGTCCTCCCTCTCAATTCTGCCTCTCTCTTTTTTTGCTCCCCTCTCAGTTCTCCCTCCCTCTTTTTTCTCCCCCTCTCAATTCTGCCTCCCTCTTATTTCTCCCCCTCTCAGTTCAGCTTACTTTTTCTTGCTCTCTCTCTCTCTCTCTCTCTCTCAATTATGCTCCCCTCTCAACTTTCCCTCTCTGAAGTTTCACCCCCTCTCAATCTTCCCTCGCTCTCAAGCCCCCATTCACTAACCCCTCTCTCTCTGCCACTCCACAGTCGCCACCGGTGCCCCCACTCCATGCCGGGGGCCCGCAAGTGGGAGCACACGTCCCTGGTGGATCAGTCGGCCCAGATGCAGTACACCACCGAGCAGTCTTCGGCCTACCGCTCGTACTCCACCTCGCAGCACCGGGAGGCACTCAGGATGGAGAAGAAGTACTTGGACAGCAGAAGGTATGGACGAAAATGAATGAATAAATAAGAACAGTCACGATATTTCAGCACACACACACACACACACACACACACACACACACACACACACACACACACACACACACACATGCACTTACAGGACTAAAGCATATCTCTCTCTCAGACACCATGAAGGCTATACTTAATCACTTCCCCTCCCTACTACGGTCTTGAGTCACCATTATGCTCTCTCTCTCTCTCTTTCTGACTGGCTGGGATGATTAGGGGAGACAGAATTGTGGATATGTGACGGAAGCAAGGTGGAGAAGGGGGAGGGAAGGAGGGGGAGTTAAGGAGGAGGAAGGAGAAGAAGGGAGGGAAACGAAGGAAAGCAGAGGGAAAGCTAGAGGAATGGAGGAAGGACAGAGGAAGTTGGAGAAAAGAGAGGATGAAAACAGGAATTGGGAGGGAGGGTTAATGAGAAGGGAGGAAGAGAGATGAAGGACAGCGAAGGGAAAGTTTGAGAAATAAGGAAGGAACTGAAGGGGAGAAAGCGTAAGCTAGGTGGGGAGCGGGAGAGGGAGGGAAAAAGATACGAAGAGGTTGAGGGAAACTGAAGGAGAGAAAAAGAGGAGAGAAAGGGAGGGAAGGAAGTTCAGAATAGGGTGACAGCAAGGAAACAAATGAGGAAAACAGATTGGAGATAAGACTATAAGGAAGAAAGGTGAAGTGACAGGGAGAGGATGGATGTAAGGCTAAGGAGGGAGGACTAAGAAAGAGGGCAGAAGGGAGACACACAGATGGAGGCCGAGGTAAAGTTCAAGAAAGAAAGGAAATGGTGAAGGAAGGAAAGGATGAGAAATGAAGAGGGGGAGAGAGTCATCCACTTCAGTACAATGTCTTTTCTTTTTCCTATTAATACCAGACGATTTTATTCAGGTGAGGAGAAACCTCTAGTAATGGTGGGATTAATAAAGCCTAGGGAGAGAATCTGTGAAGCTGGGATTAAGCCTGAGGAATTTGGGAGAGATTGGAGGGAAGAAAGAAGCTTAAGAGGGGGAAAGAGAGAATAAGGTGGAGTAATGAAGAGGATGAAGAATGGAGGAAGGATGGAGGAGGAAAGAAGAGAGAGGAAGGAGGGGAAAAAATGTGGAGGAACGATAAAGCAGTAGAGAAAAGGACAAGAAAACCTTTTTGAAAGAAGGAAAGAAAGAGGAAAAGTGAGAGAGGGGGGAGTGAGAGGGAAAAGAAAAAGAAGTGAGAGCAATAAATGGAAAGGCAGCAAGGAAGAGGGCAAGGGAAGAGTCAGAGAGATGATGGGAGTTGGACGGAAAAAACAGGAACAGAAATAAACAGACAGAAGGAGAGGATGAGGGAAGTGGGAGACGCGAAAAGTCGAAGGAGGGAAAGCTATGAAAAGAAAGGTGTTGAGAAGGAAGGGAAAGAGAGGAAAGGAGAGGAAGGAGGGAAGGAAGAGGAAAGCTGTGGGAAGGGAGGAGAGAGGGCAGTGGGGGAAGGACACGGTAATGATGTGTAAAATGAGAGAGAAAAAGGTGAAAGGGTTGGAAAAAGTGAATTGGGAGTGAGAAGTGGAACAAGTATAGTGGAAAAAGAAAAGGGATGTAAGAAAGAAAGGGAGGAGAAATGTGAACGGATGAGAGGAGGAAAGGAAGAGGGAGAGGGAAAGGAACGGAAGAGATTAACGGAAAGAGGATAGAAGCTGCAAGGACGTAAGGGAAAAGCTATGAGAAGGAAGGACAGTGAAAGGGAGGGAAGGGCTCAGTAATGACGATTTAAAATGACGGGAAAAGGGAGTGATGGAATAGGGAAGACGGAAGACTAACAATGAAAGACTGGGAAGTGTAAATGAACAGAAAAAAGGACAATGAAATAAGAAAGGAGGAGGGAACCTATAACTAAAGTGAGAGGGGAATGTTGAGATGAGGAAGCTAGGGAGGAAATGGAGAGATCTTAGGATGGAAGGGGTTATGACAAGGGAGGACAGTGGACAGGAGGGAAGGACACAGCGAGGACGGTGGAAAATGAGGGGAAGAGGGAGGAGGAGGAGAAACAAACTGAGGGTGAGGGGAGATCAGGGATATGAGAGCATGACGAGTGTAATATAAACAAGGAAGAAGAAAGTAAATGCACGTAGTGGTGGAAATCGCCAGGAGAGAACTGAGAGATAAATGGACAGATACAAAGTTGCAAGACGCCATGAATTTATATATACTGTGTGTGTAAATATATATATATATATACACACACACACACACACACACACACACACGAGTAGAGAGAGAGAGACGGGGGGAGGGAAAGAATGGGAAGGGAAAGACACAAAAAAGGGGAAAATCAAGATAATTACGTCCACCTATGAGTCATAGCGAGGGGAGGGGAGGGAAACCGGAGGGGAAAGAAAGGGAAGGAGGGGGAAGGGGAGATGACGGTAAAGGAGAGGGGAGAGGAAGGAAACGGAGAGGGGGGGAAGGGGAGGAGAGAAGAAGGAAACGGAGAGAAAAGGAATGGAGAGGAAGCAGAAAAGGAAAGGTTGGAGAGAGAGGAGAGGAGAAGAGAAGGGAGAGCCATGGTAAAAGAAGCGAAAGGAAATAATGGGAAGGGAAGGAGAAGAAAGAAAGAGAGAAGAGAAGGAATGAAAAGTATATACACCGAGAGGGAGACGAGAAACGGGGAAAGGGATGTGGGAAGACAAGATAGGGAGAGAAGATAAAGATAAATGGAAACTAAATAACAGAAAATGTATAAGGGAGAGAGGTGAGGCGAAACGAGGTTAGGGGAAACGACAAACAGGAAAAGGTAATAGGCTAGAAAAGGTAATGAGAAAAAGATAGGACAGGTGAGAAGAGAGGGAAGGCAAATGACACTAAGTGACCCACAGGAATGGAAAGCAGAAGAGAAGCTATGACAGTTGAAAGAGAAGGGAGGAAGACAGAAATAAAACGAATAATACGAAAGGGAAGTGTAACAGCGAAGGGTTAAGAGAAGGAAGGAAAGATGAAAAGTACAAAAGATGAATGGATTCGAGGTGAAGGGAAGGAAGGACAGAGGAAAAGAAAGGAGAGGGGAACAGGATGAACGGAATGAGGGGAGAGGAAGGGGAAGAGGTTTGAGGGAGAGGTAGAGGGGAGGAATGAAGGGTGTAGGTGGGAAAGGAACGCAGTAAATTGCAGACTAGATTTAACCTTCATCGGCCATCCACCATTCTCCTTTCGGGGGACAGGAAGGAAGTTGAGGGACGTTTGTATATCGTAACTAGGCAGTGAAGTCGCCAGGCTGTATCAGTGCCGCCACGCGAAGGCCTCCATCACCAGCACGAAAGGAGAGGGAAAAAAGGGGGTAACAAAAGGAAAGGGAAAACTTGAAAGAAAAAGAAAAATGCATGAAAACGAGTGAGAGGATAATTATGACAAGACAAGAGAGAGAGAGAGAGAGAGAGAGAGAGAAGGGAGGGGGGGTGAGAGAGCGACACGAGACAGACCTCTAGACAGGGGAAGCGAAAGTAAGCGTGCAGGTTGACTGGCGAAGCAAAAAAAGGAAAAAGAAAAAAACGAATGAACTAGTGAGTGAATGCAACGATGATGAAGGACAGAGAGAGAGAGAGAGAGAGAGAGAGAGAGAAGCTAAGCAGCCTCCTAACCTAAGAAAATATCAACTTGTCACATACTAAACTAAACCGGTAATGATCAGGTGTTAAGTAGCTTTCCAGTCCACAGATAAGACGCCTCTAAGTAGCATGATAGTCCAGAATTTTATATACTAATTACAGGAGTCGAATTTTGGCCCAATTTCGAGTTTAAAATGCTAAAAGATACAATTACTGAAGACCTTATGGGCAAAAATGATCTTCCTCTTAATTTACCCATAAGATCACAAGTAATATTAGTTCGGAAGAGGCTGAGAAGTGAACCTATGTTTATATAGCATTTGATACTCTAAATCCGCCCACGAATTACCTCCTAAAGTTTGTACACTGTATCCTGAAACGCCTTACTATATACAGTGACTTCAGTGGGATTAGTGTGTGTGTGTGTGTGTGTGTGTGTGTGTGTGTGTGTGTGTGTGTGTGTGTGTGTGTGTGTGTGTGTGTGTGTGTGTGTGTGTGTGTGTGTGTGTGTGTGTGTGTGTGTGTGTGTGAGCAAGCAAATGAATAAGTGAGTGGGCGTGAGTGAGTGGATGTGAGTGGGTAACCGAGTGGATGTGAGTGAGCAAATGGGTGTGAGATACCAGAGAACATGAGTGAGGGAGTGGTCGTGAATATGTAAGCATAAATAATTAACTAGAACGTAAGTTAGACAAATAAGAGTGAGGAAGTGAGCAAATGACCTTAAGTAATTGAACAGATGAATGTGAAGTCGTGAGAAAATGATGGGGAATAAGTCAGAAAATTTAAGCGAGTGAGCGAAGGTGAAGGAGGGAGTGCGTGAGTGCTTGTGTGTGACTCATGAAGCAAGGAGGTGGACTGTATGTGAGTTACTAAATCAACGAGAGAGAGAGAGAGAGAGAGAGAGAGAGAGAGAGAGAGAGAGAGAGAGAGAGAAAGAGAGAGAGAGAGAGAGTAGTAGTAGGGTTTACACAGGTCCACTATCGACCTGACCCTCCAGTGTACTACCATCAGACGCTGAGAGCACACTACCTCTCCCACCTGCTACTCTGTGCTGTACTGTGACCTGTGTACTGTCCTGTGACCTGTGTACTGTCCTGTGACCCGTGTACTGTCCTGTGACCTGTGTACCGTACCGTGACCTGTGTCCTGTCTTGTGACCTGTGTACTGTCCTGTGACCTGTGTACTGTACCGTGACCTGTGTACTGTACTGTGACCTGTGTACTGTACTGCGACCTGTGTAATCAAACTACTTCCCTCATATGTTCAATCTGACCTGATTTGACCTGATGGACGTGGCTGACCTCTCTCATGCTGCGACGTCATGACCTGTTAATGACTGTGTGTTTTCGGGTGACCAGTTTGCCCTTGGTTCATATTCTCGTTGGTTAAAGAAGCTCCCTAACACTTCTTCCTTAGCGATTTATTTTTGGATACGGTTAATACCGTTTTATAGGTAACGTAATTTCTGCAGAGTATGCCGATTTTGGAAGGATTTATGTAACACAGAAGAGGACAGAAATGTGTAATAAACAAAATAAATCGCTTAGGAAAAGGTGTTAGGGAGCTTCCTCAGCCGACCAGAATACGAGCCTGAGTATAACGTGTCTATAATGAGCCATACTTGTTTTGTTCCCGTGGATATCGATGGCTACAAGCATAACCTGTATAGTGACCTTGGAAACCTGTCAAATAATGCGTGACCTGTTTTTTACTGGTGAAGAGAAATGTGACCTTGTGACCTGGTATATACTGACCTGTGATCTGTATCGTATAACCTGCACTAGTTTCGTAACCCTTGAATATTGGTGACTGAAAGTGTGATTTGCACAGCGCCCACCAGCTGTCTGTGTTGTATGCCTGACCATTTCACTTCATTATATTATTTTCCTTTCCTCTAACTTGGCCTAAAATTAACATCTCTCTATCGTGATATCCGAGTAATGTTTTATCACTAGAATATGATGCTAGTCATGAAGAGTGCTATAGCAAGGATGTAGACTCAAAGTACTGTCTTCGCCCACTGAGCTATGTGAAATAAACAGCAAAATTATAGTAATCTAGACCAAGTGTGATCTGTTTGCCATGATTTGTACGATACCTGTTCATTTATTTTAACTTGGCGGAGTTATTAGTCCATTTGAAGCCTACTTCCAGTAGTTAATGGTAAAATAAGACAATACTACGACACTACACCCTTTCCATAGCACTTCTTCCTGACTAGCACCATATATTAGTCATAATCTCTGGCTACGGCTCAGTATTCAAGATGGAGGGATGGTAATTTTACTCCAATTTAAAGAAAGCTCAGTACATATTACACGTATCATTATGTACAAGGTAACTATAAAACTGACTTGTTACCTGTGCAGACCCAGCATATAACCTGTAAGACCTGCGTGACCTGCTTTTTATATCGTCACCATGCCCTCTCAGTGAACGACCCGCACGACCTCCTCTCCATTACCTCAGCTAACGACCCCAGCATCACCCGTCACCCCTCACTTCATCACCATCTTTCATTGTGACCTCTGTGATCTGCATCACCTGCGGTCTCGACTAATCATCCGAGAAGCGCCTAATTACACTGGATGATACTCAGTTCCCAAAGTCAACCCTGTGCATCTGAGCCGCATTTTGGCGAGAATTCTAAGTCAAAATCAATACTGTACTGACCAATTTTGACAACGCACTGAATATGGTGAGCGTCGGTAAAACAGGAAATCAGCTGATAGTGTGGTTACATGTTTCGTTTCATCATATTATGGTGTGTTAACCCTACCATCCATACGATTTACACTGGACCAGTGTCCATTGAACTGTTTACTTCACCGCGAAGGGCAATACCTGATCTAGGAAACCGACAAGCTGTTTATGTTGACAATATAGAGGAGTCAGTATCAGTCAAAATACCTATAGGGAGCAACACTGAATATTCGAGGCTAATCTTGATCGACAGAATATCATACTGAGTTTCAGTGCTCGCATAAACGTCATCAACCCATTAGTCATTATATGTTATCAAGGTTAGTCAAGATATCTTGACCTTTTTGCTCTCGAAAACACGGCTCTGCTGCTATAATCTCTTTGCACGTTTGAAGTTCTGATCGTAAACGGCAAAAAAAAAAAAAAAGTAACAACTAAATATTTTATCCCATTTCTTCACGGAGGGAGGGCCAGTGTTTCGGCCACCGTAGTGCAGATCATATAAGCCGTAGGAGACCATCCTTCTTCCCTGGCAGCATTAAAAAAAAAAAAAAATGGTCACCTCTTGGTTATGAAGTGGCGTCACTCCAACCGTTTCAACCCACCTGCATTTCACTGGCTGGTTTAGCGAGAATTCATTTAAGTTCTGACGATGTGAAAGTACTACTGACCACAACTGCACCCGTCTTTGTACTACCTGTATTAATTACCTAATGATTACCTGTGCATCGAATCTGTAAATCATCATCATCAACAACATCCTAACCTTACACCTCACAAACTCTTGGGGTGGGAGGAATCCAGAAATAGGAATGGGAGAACTACTAACAGAGTCCCCAGTGAAATATTATACACTTCCACTCATTCAACAACACAATCGGATTAAAGAAAAGTTACATGAAATTTTGATCATCTTACCTATGCCCGGAAATATCCGTTACGTGTGTCTTGAAATAAGATACCTGACCTAAAATAACTGTTACCTAAGACTTAAAATACTTGTTATCTGTGTTTTAAAATACCTGTTACCTGTAATTTTAAGTACCTACACCTGTATTATGACAATCAAAAGTTCACCGACGCCACCCTGCCTGCTGTGGCAATGAAAGGCGTGACATGAAATATTTTAACGTAACAGCAGTATGAAGAACACAACAAGTGAGGTTTAAACAAAAAGGATACTCTCTGATGTTCGAGGAGGAATGACAAAAAATATGGAAGGGAGGACACAAATGGAGGTAGAGGACTGTTAGTGAACTTTTGCCCATTTACGTGTACTGTGACCTATCTGATCTGCTGCGTGACCTGAAATATTCGTGACCTGATATACCTGTGACCATAATTACCTTTGACCTTACCTGTCTTACTTGTTACCTGCTTTACCTGTTATAATTCAGGCCAGTGTAATTAGCGACCTACCTGTAGCGACCTACCTCAAGAGGGTAATACATGCTGTCCTCTCCTTCCCATTTACTTGATTAAATGGGTGAGTGTGCCTTGAAACTGACATTATTATTATTATTATTATTATTATTATTATTATTATTATTATTATTATTTTTAGTGATGGTAGTAGTATTAGTAGTAGTAATAGCGGTAATTGCAGCAGCTGTAGTAGTAGTTCTTATTATTTAGTTGTTGCTAGTTACTGTTATTTTCGTTGGTTATAACTACTACATAATTCAGTCTCCCTTCATCCTCTGTCATTTCCTCTCTCCATTTTTCTTCCCCTTTTAATTTCCCTCACTTCTTTCATTTCTTCTTCAGTCCATCCTTCATAATGAGTCTAATTCTCCATTGCTTCTCCCCAACTCTTTCCCATTCTTCACTGTACTCCTTCCATCATCCTTTCATTTTCTCCCATCCTGTTCTATTTCATTATGTATTCTTCTTTCCTCTCTCTCTCTCTCTCTTTCTCTCTCTCTCTCTCTCTCTCTCTCCTATAACATTCTATCCTCCGTTACTCTTGCACAACCTCGCCTCCAGGCCAACTTCCCTTCCTGCACGCCATCCATTCATCCTATTCATTCAACCATCCATTTATTCATTCATTCTCCAGCCTGGCTATTTGCATTCAAGCCTTATTCAGCAAACTATTCAATTCAGGATTCAGCTTTCTATTCATGCATTCCATCTATCCATCTATCTATCCACCCAACTATGCATTCACCTACGTATCTGTCTATCCATCCATTCTCCTTGTAGCCTATATCTATCCACTTTTCTATCCAGCAATCTCTAACCATTATTTCATGCTTTCCATTTGTCTATCTACTTATCTATCTATCCACCAATTATGGAACGAATGATCTATCTGCATACCTATCCACTTACCATATCCATCCAATCATCCACCCAATCTCCTAACCATCCATCCAGTCATCATTCCACTCATCCATCCATACATCCACCATCCAATATTTATCTATCCACCTTCTTCTTGTTTATCAATCCATCTATTCATCCATTCAGACATCCATAAACTAATCAACTCATTATTCATCCACCTCCTAACCAGTCATCAACTCATCCACCTCCTCACTCGGTCATCGTTCGCCCATCAGACAAACATCCATACCTCCATCCATTCATCTATCCATCCACCCATCCATCTATCCATCCATCCATCCACCCATTCATCCATCCATCTATCTTTCCAAACAAACATCCATCCATCCACCTCTCAATCCTCTACCCACCTATCCATCCATCCATCCACCCAACCACCCATCAATCCATCCATCCACACACTCACCCACCCACCTACCCATCCATCCATCCAACCATCCATCTATCCATCCACCCACCCATCTATCTATCAAGGTGGTTCGTGACTGAGTGATTAGAGGGTGAATTACACAAGCCGGGAAGCGCATAATAGGGCAATTAAACGACGTTATTATCCCATATAGGGAGAGGGTGAGGGGGGAGGGGGAGGAAAGGGAAGGGAGGTCGCGGGAGGAAAGGGGAGACAGGAGGAGAGAAGGATATGGGAAGGGAGAAGGGAAGGGGGAGAAAAGGCAGGGAGATTTAGGGGGGAGAGGAATTAAGGAGGGGAAAGGGAGGGAGAGGGAGAGTGGGGGAGAATGGAAGAGAAGGGAGAGTATGGGAGGGAAGAGGGGAGAGAGGGGAATTAGGAAAGGGGGAAGCAAGGAGAAGGGTGAAGGGAAAGAAGGGGGATCGGTATTAGGGAATGGAGAAGGGACGGAAAGTGCGAATGGGGAGGACAAAAGGGAGGGGGAGGGAGAATGGGAGGTAGAAAGGGAGTGGAAATATGGAGAGGGGAGAAGGGAAGATACGGTGAGAGAAAGGGGAGAGAAATATCGAACCAGAGGAGAGGAGGGGAAAGGGAGGGGGGAGAAGTATTTGTAAACCTGGTAAACATAACTGAACAGATCGATACTTCTCTCAATACAGATCAATACTGGCTTGTGGACAGGCTTGGCAAAACGTACTAGTAGTTTATATATATATGAAAAACTTATTGGATTCCTATGTAACTATCTCTTTATTTATCCATCTGTCTGTCTGTCTATATGCACGTCTGTCTTTTTTTCTTTTTTAATTTGTCTGTTTGCTGCTGTCTATCCATCCATGCACATATCTCGTCCATCCATCCATTTATTTACCGTAGTTATCTATCATCTATCAGCCAATCTATTATCCATTGGTCTTTCTATCCATCCGTCACTTTATTTGCTTAAGTATCTATCTGTCTATCTATCTATCTGTCTGTCTGTTTAACCATCCATCCACTTATCTACTTGTGTCATTATCTGTCTTTCTGTATGCTTAACTTTCTCTCGCTCTCTCTCTCTCTCTTTCTCTCCCTCTCTCTCTTTCTGTTTATCTGCCAAGCTACCTACCTACCAGCCTACCTACCTACCTACCTCGTTCACCCCATCATCCACCCACGGACGGGCGTGACCAAAGCATCTCCAAATAACCCTTTCCCAGCTCACTAGCTCCATTCCCTCGATCCACCCCTCGCCACCCTCCCTCATATACTTGTACTCTTCACCCTCACACACCAATATAGCCTAAAGTAAGGACATTCATCATCATCATCATCATTCATCATCATTATCATCTTGACCTTCCAACTAAACCTTCAGTCCGTCCACCTATCCGCATATACTGGGCTTCTCAACCTTGTCCCTCACACACCGATGTATCGCAAGGAATATCCTTAACCACCATCATCACCATCATTATACTTCTCATTCTCCTTCTTCTCCTCCTCCTCCTCGTCATAATCATCATCATCCAAGCAGCCCTTGAAGCCAGCTCATGCCACCCTCTAGCACAGTCCTAAACCTTGCCCCTCAAATACTAAACTAACCTGAAAGAAGAAAAATCATCATCATCATCATCATCCCTGCAATTTTCCCACCTAAAATTAATGAAGAAAAAATAAACAAAAAAATAAAATGTATGTGCTTGGCCATGCTGGATTTGCGGTATACTCAGGATTTGCAATATATTCCGGATTTGCGGTATATTCCATATTTCCAGAAGCCTCGTTTTTCCTGACATTACCAAATCCAGCATAATTATACAATGTTATTTTTATTGACTGATTTCTAGGAGCCGCTTGTGCATTGGGATAAAGAATGACTGCATTATGTAATACCATTGATCATACTTATCGATATAGCCAGACTGCTTACAAGGAGGAGGGAAGGTAAACAGCAAGAAAATCAATGAGAGAGAGAGAGAGAGAGAGAAAGAGAGAGAGTAGAAGGTATGAAGGAAGTGGACAAAGAAAAAGCAAAAGAGAAGAGCTAATAAATATAAACAATACACAGATAACACAAAACTAAAAAGACGCTGCCAGTATCAAACTCCGTCATCTCTTTATCATTAGCATCACTCCCGACGCCTCCCTCGTAGAAACCTCCGCCCCTTCCTCAATTCCCTCACCTCCCAACCCACCGACAAAGGATGGCCGTGACGGTACCGCCTTCTAGCTTCTTTAACACCAAATACTACTCTCTCACTCTCTGACTCACACCCTCATCTATACTTTTTTCCTCCACACTACATGCGGTTACCTTCATCATCATCCTCTGTCATTCAATCCTTTTTCCTGGCAGTTCTATCTTGGTGACATTCCCAGGGCAACTTGTAAAGAAATACTATAACAAGGACCTTTACAGATGCAGCTTGTAGGAAAAAGTCGCCGCCAAGACTGACTCGCTTGGGAAAGGTTGTCTGTAAAGTTATTCGTGTTACACAACCTTATCTATCTATCTATCTATATCTATCCATCTGCATATCTATCTGTCTATTAGTGTGTCTGTCTGTTTATCTGCTAGTTACTCTTTGGTACCCTATCAGTGTATTTCTTTAAGTTTGTCCATATCAACTTAGTACAATTCTCTATACCTATTCTGTAATGCCACACCTCATTCTTTTAGTTCCTTTTTTCATTCCAAAATTCTCACAAACTTCACTGCTACTTATACCATTCATTCAGCACTGCAGTTGGTCAAAAGTGTCTACATCCACGACCTGTAACATCCAAAGTATCTACCCTTCACTGCCCAGGTTTCACTCACATACGATAGCACAGGAAGCAGCAAACTTTCTAGCACTCCTTTTCACCCTGAAGCTAGACATTCCACTACTCAGAATACAGTCAAGCTCGCCAAATTTCTCTTCTGCCCTGAAATTATCCCCCCTTTCTCCTCACGCATTATTTTGCCAGTCTTATACTGTACACACTGGTAACTCACTCTTCGCTTTTTGTAGATTTCCCACTCTCTCTCTCCCTCTGTGTGTGTGTGTGTGTGTGTGTGTGTGTGTGTGTGTGTGTGTGTGTGTGTGTGTGTGTGTAACAGCCAACGCATACTTCTCTTACACCTATATTTACACTACTAACAGTCTAACAATTATGTTCAGACACGCACTACCGGTACTACCCTAATATTTTACTACTTAAAAAAATATATATATATATTACATGCGATTCCTCTAAAATTCAACTGTATTGATATATCAGTGTTAAGTTTCAAGTTCTGTTCAATTACCTATACAAAATACCAATATTTTACTGAGAGAGAGAGAGAGAGAGAGAGAGAGAGAGAGAGAGAGAGAGAGAGAGAGAGAATGGATGCACTAGAACCCGTCTGTTGCAGCAAAATTACCACAAATACACTGGAATGGAAAAAGAAAAATATATTTATACTAAAGTCAGATATAGCAGAGTCAAAATCAGCGTATTTAACTTTCACAAAAATTACCGAAATAGTGTAAAACTTTTCTCGTATCTATAATTATCCTCTCTAACTCTAAAAGCAAAATAGATGAGAAAAAATAATCACATATGCACCACCGTTCTCTATCACCATCACCATCATCATTAGGCTATTATCATCATCTTTATCATCAGTTTGAAGGTTAATTCCCACACCTACTCTGGCGCCCACAAGGGGTAACTATTATGTACTGTAGGTAAGGCTCAATTATAAGGCACTTACTGGCCAAGGCGTGACGAGGTGTGTGTGTGTGTGTGTGTGTGTGTGTGTGTGTGTGTGTGTGTGTGTGTGTGTGTGTTGTTCAGGTGCTGGGTGCTAACATTCCTAGGTTGCGACGTAATGTGCTCTCTCTCTCTCTCTCTCTCTCTCTCTCTCTCTCTCAAATCTGTTTCTTCACCTTCCACACTTTTAATTCCTCGTCTTTCTTCTTCTTTTTTTTTTGCATCCTCCTTTCTCCTTTTCTCTCTCTTTCTCATCCTTTTCTTCTACCGTCCCTTCCTGCCACTCTTACATACCTCCCTCCATTTTCTCACCTTTCCTCCAGTCTCTCTCACATTCCTCCTACATCCGCTTTCTCATATTGCTTTCCCCCTTTTCTTCTCCCCTTCATTTTCCCCCTCTCCCCTTCCTTCTCTTATTCCATTTCCTTCCTTTCCTCTATCGCTCATTCTTCTCTTCTCTCTTCCTTCCACAACTCTCTCTCCTTCCCTTCCCCATTTCCCATCCCGTCTCCTCTTTATTCTCTCTCTCTCTCTCTCTCTCTCTCTCTCTCCCTCTCTCTTTCTCGCGTACATTCCTTCTCCGTATCTGTCCCATATTCCTCTCTCCTTTCCCTTGGCACTCTCTCCCTACCATAGTCCTCTCCTTTCCTCTCGCTTCCCCCCACATTCTTCCTCTCTCCCTCACTCCCTCCCTGCACCACACTAAATCATGCACACTGTACAGAGTGGCCAGAAAGTGTACACTGGGATTAACTTAAGTGCTAACGCGGGATTAAATGCAGGTCAATGGCTCTCACTAATTTCCAGTCTCTGTTTGTATTTATTTTACTTTTTTTTTTTTTGCCTTTGTTTTATCTTTGGTGTCCTACCCTTCCTTGGCCAGTCGTCTTTTTTCCCCTTATTTCTTTTGTCTCTTTTCCTACACATACTTTTCTCCCTCGTATGATTCTGAGTTGCCTTTTTATATTCTCTCTCTCTCTCTCTCTCTCTCTCTCTCTCTCTCTCTCCAGCCTAATATAACCCAGCTAGTGTGATATAGTTCAAGGTTCCTTACCCTTGGCATGAAGACTTCGATCTCGCTTGCATGCACCACCTTTTTATCCACCTCTCTCTCTCTTTCTCTTTCTCTCTCCAGCTTTTTATTCCCTGTCCTCCCTCCTTCTTTCTTTTCCTTTCGCTACTTTCCACATTCCTCCCCTTTCATTCCCCAAACCGACCACCTCCACCCTTTTCCCATCCCTCCCTTTGTTTTTCTTCCTCATAACTCTGATCCCTTTAGCCCTTCTTATCCACACTATAAAGGGTGGAAGTCATAGGGTTAGAAGGAGGGTAGGACAGATACAAGGCACTCACGGTGAAACAGAAGGGAGTTGAAATCGACAGTGTACGTTTGGTCATTTGATTATTGCTTCCTGACCTCCTTCTCTCATATACCCCCCCTCATCTCCATGCCCCCCGCCCCCCATCTCCTCCCTCATCTCCTCCTCATGCCCTCCCTCTTCTCCAGGTCACTGTCAAGGTATGTGAGAGGGTAGGAAGAAGAATAAGATGCTGATGGGCAGAAGGAGGGATGGAAAGAGGAACGAAATGAGGACAATGTGTAGGAAGGAAGAGGAAAGAGTGGGGAGAGGAAAGGAATGGAAGGGGGAAAGGAATGCAGAGAATGATTAAAGGGAAGGGAGAGCGTAATGGGAAAGGGAGAGGGGGCGGAGATGACAAGAAATGGTGAGCGATGGAGGAGAGAAGAGAGCTGAAAGGGAAGGGGGAACGAAGGATAGGGGGAAACAAAGGGGGAATGAGGGAGGTAAGTGAATTGGTCAACATCTTCCGTATGATGGCGTATTGTTCAGTTTTCTCTTGATGATTTTCTTAAGTTTAGGGCCCGTATTCTAGTCGGGTTAAGGTGGCTCCCTAGCACCTTTTCCATAACGATTAATTTTCTAAACTACCCATTAATATCCTTTTTTGCTTCTAATATCTTTTTAATACCGACACTGCATGAATTACACAGGAATACAGTAACGGAGCAGAATCAGAAACAAATCGGTAAGGAAGAGGTGTTAGTAAGTTTCCTGACCGCATGAACATACCGCTCTAGGACTCAATTTGCAGGCTGAAGGTGTTGGATGTAACCTTATTAACTCCTTCAAACAGACCTCCTCTCCTGATTTGAATATTATGTCTGTCAGAAGGAATAAAATAAAATGAAGTCCTCGAGCGGAAAGGATGATGGAAGGGAGAGATGAAGGAAAAGAGAAAGGGAATAGAGGAGGAGGAGATGTGTGAGGGAAGAGAAAGGAGGGGGAAGTTAAAGAAAGAGGAACTGAAAAGAATGTCACAGGCAGGGGGACTGGAAAGCGGTTTAAAACAAGGAGGAGGACGAGGAAGGGGGATTCGGAGGGTGAAAAAGGAGGGGGAAAGCAGACTGAAGTGTTGTGAAGGAAAAAACGGAAGTGTAGCAACAAGACTGACCGAAAGAATAAAATGGAAAAAAAAAAAAAAGCAGAAGGAAGGTGCGAAGAAACGAAATAGAGCTGAGAGATGAGTAGGGCAAATGGAGAGAGAGAGAGAGAGAGAGAGAGAGAGATGGACGCGATAGGTGGGTAGGTGGGCAGACAAAGACACCTTTTCCTTCCTTTCCCTGCTTACCTATTCATGTGTAACTCCATGTGCGTGTGTGTGTGCATTTGTGTGTACATGGTGAGGTGAATGACCTTCGATATTGGAGAGGGGTTGGAGCCCCCTGAATGCCCGGCCGGAGGGGGGGACGGTGACAAGGAGAAGGAGGGGGGGAGGAATGACGGAATGATAGGGGCAAAGGTAGAGTGAACAAATACAAGAAGACAGAGGAGGAGGAGGAGGAGGAGGAGGAAGTAAGAATAAAGAGAGTAGAGAGTAAAATGAGAGAGAGAGAGAGAGAGAGAGAGAGAGAGAGAGAGAGAGAGAGAGAGAGAGAGAGAGAGAGAGAGAGAGAGAGAAGTAGGTGAAACACTGAACTTTTCCTTATATCGACCCAACACTAATTCAAATGCCTGTATGGTGTCATTTAGAGAGAGAGAGAGAGAGAGAGAGTGTAATTTTGGTGAAAGAGTGGGTCATTAGATCGTGAGATAGTGGTTGTCGCGATGATTAGGCGATAGAGCAAAGATTTGATGATGAATAACTGGCAGATGACGAGATAACACACACACACACACACACACACACACACACACACACACACACACACACACACAGCACGACCAGAAACATACACATAGCTCTCTCTCTCTCTCTCTCTCTTTTTTTTTTTTTTTTTTTTTTTTGCCTATCGACCATTGGGGCCGGAGCCCCTGGTCATTAAGGCAAAATATATATATGTATATATATTGACATATATACACATATATATACGAACATATATATATATATATATATATATATATATATATATATATATATATATATATATATATACACACACATCCATGCATATGAACATACACACTTTCATGCACACGTACATATATATATATATATATATATATATATATATATATATATATATATATATATATATATATATATATATAATAATTTTTATTTTATTATTTTTTTGTAGTTTTATTTTATTTTTTTTATTTATTTTTTAATATTATTAACCTTATATTACTTATAATCAAAAATACCTAATCTAAAGACCCTAAAACTAACCACCTAACAGACAAATCACTAACCTATACTAAATCCTAAGAGACAGATAACTAGACCTACACTAATGGTAAAAAAGCCTCGACCAAGATCTCTCTCTCTCTCTCTGCAGTAAATATTCATGAGGTACTGAGGTGCTGATGGTGATGGATGGGGGAGGTGCTTGCCCATTCCAGACGATTTCATTCAGCTTAGGAGAGACTTTTCGAGCTGGAGGGTTTAATACGGCCTTCCTAAACCCATCCAGTACTAGAGGTCCTTTCTGAGTTGCATATAATCGTCTGGCTGTTGCATGAACAAAACAGTACATCACCTAATTCCATCGATCCGTCCATCATCCAATCCCAATCTAACCCATTTATATACAGGAGCTTTGAGGCCCGGACTAGGCTACTCAGTCCCGACATTTAAGGCAGGGTGACCAGTCTGACTTCCCTGAGCGGTATTATGTGAACAATAAACCCTAACCAGACTTTAGATGGAAACCCTTATAGGCACCATATGATTCAAGGGATATGTATGTTGTAAAGACCTCTGATATCGTAAAGCATTCTAATATTCCTTGCCTTGGTGCTGTCACACATTTGCTAAGCTTTGGAAAATGCACTGGTGGTGGAAGGATCAACGACGCCTGTATCTTACCCCATCAGTAAAAATAAATAAATAAATAAATAAAAGCCTAAGCTGAATAAAATCACCTGAAGAGGGCATAAATATGATAAAAAAAAAAAAAACACGTCACTCTGAAGGGACTAAGAAGAAACCGAAAACCAACGTAATCCCTTCAATGCTCATATCATGGTACTCATACGTGATGCATGGAAAGTTCAATATATCAGACTGGAGGAAGAAAGAATAAAAAGAAATACACGTCAGCAGATAAAATAGGGTTAAATACTGTACTGAGGAAGGCCAGAGAGTACCCCAGTGCTAAAGCCTCCGGTGCGCGTGTCTCTGGTCATGACATACGTGACGTGTGGCAAAGGTATTGAGTGGTTGCTGAGGTAGTCATATCAACACTGGCAACCATACACACACACACACACACACACACACACACACACACACATACAATATTCAGTAACAGGCACATGCACACAGGCCCCTCTCTCTCTCTCTCTCTCTCTCTCTCTCTCTCTCTCTCTCTCTCTCTCTCTCTATGCATTATATATGACGGTTGCCAAGTGGTCTACATTGATTAGTGCTGTGTGTGTGTGTGTGTGTGTGTGTGTGTGTGTGTGTGTGTGTGTGTGTGTGTGTGTGTGTGTGTGTGTGTGTGTGTGTAGAAAAACTTACGTGTGATAATGTGTGTACCTCTGAATACGAAAGTGCCTGCTTTGTGTGTGTGTGTGTGTGTGTGTGTGTGTGTGTGTGTGTGTGTGTGTGTGTGTGTGTGTGTGTGTGTGTGTGTGTAGAAAAACTTACGTGTGATAATGTGTGTACCTCTGAATATGAAAGTGCCTGCTTTGTGTGTGTGTGTAATTCACCTGGTCGGTCAGGATCACTTGATGGTCGTGATCGTCAGCTTTTACCCTCCCGGAAGGGAGCTGAGAGCTCATATAGTCCGATCTAAGGGCATGGCTGTGACCTTCACACACGCACACACCCGTCCCCTTGCTCAAGGGGGACAGTAACCACCCACCTCGTCAGTGAAACTTTTCGCAACCTGAGCGAGGCGCGAACTCCCGTCCACCGGTTGGCAAGCGGGAACGTTACCACTGCACCAGCGAGCTGTGTGTGTGTGTGTGTGTGTGTGTGTGTGTGTGTGTGTGTGTGTGTGTGTGTGTGTGTGTGTGACTTCTGGTAGCAACAGTATAAACAGTACATTATGCATTTTATGTATATCGTTCGAATACTCATTGTACTCTCTCTCTCTCTCTCTCTCTCTCTCTCTCTCTCTCTCTCTCTCTCTCTCAGGCAAACGATGATTAAGTACTGGACCGATACAAGACATTCACTTTTCACCTCCTCATCTCTCTCTCTCTCACAAGCACCTGGTGGCAACTCGTCTATATAAAGAAAGCTGTGTGTTTTGACGGTTGCCCTGGCTTCCATCTATGCCATTATCTTTATCCATTTCTCGACTCGTCTCTTTATCCCCACTCCAGTTTTCCCTACGTCCTTCTGTTCTGACCATCCTTGTTTCTCTACGGTCCTTACCTGAATGCCTCCATCCCTTTGTTCCATTCTTTCTCATACATACAGATATATATATTTATATTCATACAGTGTATGTATATATATCTATCTATCTATCTATATATATATATATATATATATATATATATATATATATATATATATATATATATATATATATAGTGATGGATATTGTGATAAGTATTAACTTCTTCACTCCCATGAACAATACTTTTAATCATAATAAGCTAATGAGGGACATCTTGTTATCCAGAATATTCATACAGTACGTTGATTTTAAAGTCCTCCTGCCCAGTTCTGTTCCTTCACTCCAGGTATACAGTACAGTGTTCCCCTTCCTCCCTCTTCACCTTCCCCCACAACGCGAACTAGGTCACTCTAAGTGTACTCAGAGAAAGGGATTCTTCAACCACGCTCAATCTTCCTTCTCTTAAGTGAAAGTTCTTTCCAACTCCTGAGTCAGACAGCTGTATCCTACACTGAATAACATTGCTATGAAGTAGCCATTACATGTTATAGATAAAAGACATGCGACTGATGTGGTTGTGCAGGTATCGCTTGGGTTGAATGTTGATAAAAACTGCTCAGAGACGGACAGACCAAAATACACGACCGACACGTGGCACGGGCGTCCAGTACCGTACAGAATGTGGTCTTTCTTGCCACCGCCACCAGCCATCGAGATCTGAGAAGTATGCAAACAACGCTTTTGATAAAAACAGTTATGGTCGATAGGGAAGAGCGCTGACTGATTTCATGTTTCTGGGAATGCATGGTGTTGTTGTCCCTGATTATATGTTGTTGGCAATACTGATTCCCAGGTCAATGAAAAGTACAACTTCAAGATAATATGGCTGGTTGGGAACGATGTAGTAAAGAAAGAA
Source organism: Coenobita brevimanus (assembly GCF_032717465.1). Taxonomy (NCBI): domain Eukaryota; kingdom Metazoa; phylum Arthropoda; class Malacostraca; order Decapoda; family Coenobitidae; genus Coenobita; species Coenobita brevimanus. The sequence goes on along the minus strand of NC_137043.1, from coordinate 26,684,493 downwards.
TGATGACACTATAAATACTGATAACAGCCTATGTCCACGGCGCCATGGACGAATGCAGTAAATAGATATGACATGAACTTCAAAACGCCTCTACTGAACAGGATACCATTCAGTACTATTTTCTGGAAATGAAAATTCAGTGTTTGTGTTTTCTTATGGGCAAGGATGCTTTAGATTAAATTCTTAAGCCTACG